>NC_072786.1:25854918-26125012 GCF_022539595.1 Amphiprion ocellaris | reverse complement strand
TTTTTTTTGCGCATTTATCATCTATTTTTTGTCATTTTCGAGTTTTTTTTTTAACTCGAGTCTCGACTCGACCGTTTTTCTCAGGAGGCTGGACTTTAGCCTTTGCTGGAGGGTGGAACCCTCAGTTCCAAGACTTTCCAAAGCCTCCACACCTCCCGAGTCCTCAGGACCTGAGCTTTCACACAGTCTGAGGGCTGAAATTTTCTAAGTCCCACAGTAGTTCTCTGTTAGTTTGAACCTTCAGACAGTCTGAGGGCTGATGTCCTCTAAGTTCCTGAGTAGTTCTCTGTTAGTTTGAACCTTCAGACACTCTGAGGACTGAAATTTTAAAAGTTCTTGAGTACTTCTCTGTTAGTTTGAACCTTTAGACAGTCTGAGGACTGAAATTTTGAAAGTTTCTCAGTACTTCTCTGTTAGTTTGAACCTTTAGACAGTCTGAGGACTGAAGTTTTAAAAGTTTCTCAGTACTTCTCTGTTAGTTTGAACCTTTAGACAGTCTGAGGACTGAAGTTTTAAAAGTTTCTCAGTACTTCTCTGTTAGTTTGAACTTTCTGGTTAACAGAAGCCTTAAAACTTGTGACCATGAGTCTTGATTTCACATTTAGACCATCCATCTGAGTTCTTCTCAGACCTTCACCTGTGGGTTTTTTAGAAATCCTGAACAAACTTTGATTCTCTTCACTGAACAGTAAAGTTTGTGGAGATCAGAAGGTAACATTAGTTTGATCAATGCCTTCAACTACTAGTAGACTTTATCTGGAAAGCAGTTTTCTGAAATGAGTTCTTAGTAAATCTGTCTACAATCAAACCAACAACATGGAAAGAGGAAATGTTTGAAGAAACAACTTCATGTTTTCATTTCAGACTAGAAAATGCTTTAAGCCTTTATCTGTTTTTGCTCTTTTTGATCGTTTTATTGTCTCTTCTGTTTAATTTGATCTTCTAAAGTCTAACTGATGTCTTTTCAAATGTTTTGTCTTTAGTTTGATTCTTCTTAAATGTTTAGTTTTCCTCTTTTCTCACCTTCTATTCTTTTCTAATGTCTGATTTGATTTCGAAATGTTTTGTCTTTTTAATGTTTAATTGTTGTTTTTTCAAATGTTTTATAGGCTCATTTGAAAAATTTCCTTTTCTTTCCCACTGTTTAATTTTTCGATTAAATCATTAAGGTTTTTCTTTTTAAATGTTTTACCACTTTTTAATGTTTAATTTTCTTTTTAAATGCTTCATTGTATTTCTGTTTAATTCCTATTTAAAGTTTTATTGTCTTTAAGATTTAATTTTCTAATTAAACACTTAATTTTTAATTAAATGTTTTGTCTTTTTAAAGGTTTAATAATCTAATTAAATGTGTAATATTCTTCTTGTTTAATTGTATTTTTTAAATGTTTAATTATCTAAAATATTTCATCTTTAATGTTTAAATATTTTGTTTGAAAAAAATTATTTTCAGAATTACATGTTTTGTATCTTCTTTAATTATCTAATTAAATATTCTGTTGTTTAATATAATTGAATTGTTTTTAATGCTTAATTTTCTTTATAAAAGTTTTGTTGTATTAAATGCTTTTTTCTTTTGATTTAATTGCTTTTTTTAATGTAGTTTATTTCTTTCATTTTTTTTCTGTCAAGATTTTAACCCCAACCTCAAAAATGAAATAAACCCTTAAATCACAATGAAAATACTTCTGTTGTCACAATCATGAGTTAGTCAATTATTCAGTTTATCAATTCAACTTTATTTGTTTAGCACCTTTTACACAGATGACAAAACTAAACAAGCAAAGAGAAAAAAAACTATGCTAAAACTATGATTAAAACTCAAAAACAAAAAAAAAAGATTTAACATGGTAATAAAATATGTTGTGTCCAGGGGATGGAGGGAGTTTATTGAAGTCTTCTTGGGCTCACATGGGAAATCATTTAAAATATAAACTTGATATTCAGTCTAAGGAAACTGCAGAGCGACAGAAGAACCAACAATATCTCCTGTTTTCTCCTTTAATGAGTCGACTCTTCTTGTGCTTTCAGACCAAAGAACTACAGACTCTTCACAACCTGCTCAAACTCTTGGTACAGGACCTCACCACACGGGTCAAGAAGGTTTCTGTCTCATTTCTACTCTGAAGCTCACCTTCTCCTGCTCAAACTGCTGACAAATGTTTCTGCTGCTCTAAAGTCTGGTCTCCAGAACTTCCTAAAAACTCTCAAAGTCTCTTCTGCTGCAGGTTGCTTTGTAGAACTGTTCCAGAAAACCTCACTAAACCACATGGAGGGGCCTCAAGATAGTCGTCCAAATGAAACCATACAAAAACCAAACTAGCACAACCCAAACGCTAAAGTCTCCTGCAGCCTACCAGAGAACCTCTGAGAACAGAGAATCAGGACAGGAACTCTTACCTTCTGGACAACCAACTGGTTCTCAAACAAGAATACAGAATGTGTCTGACCAAAAACCTCTGAAGACTCACTACAGCCAAGATAAAGACACAACTCAGCTGCACCAAATCCACTAATCACTGCACACATTAGCACCATGTGCTAACTGTGGCTAAAGAACCACATTTACCAAGACAACTATCCAGTACAAAGCCCTAAAACACACCAAGAAACACATTAAAGATGATTTTACTGCTGGAAGCTGCAAGCCAACGCCTAAAGAACAAACTAAAGCAATGGAGCCAAACCCGGTTCAGTGGTGAAGAGAAGCAGAGGAAATGTTTGTCTGCAGCTAAATAAAGCAGGAAGACACTGAGCTGCTCAGGTGTTCCTGATAACACCAAGCAGCCACCTGGACAGCCAATAGGAACACAGCTTACTGGAAGTCCAGAGGGCTGGGTTAGTGAAGGAAATTTAGTTTAAAGTTGAAGCAGAAAGTTAACAAAGAAAGTTGAAAACCACCTTCTGATACCTGAAATCTCTGAGTTTTCACACAAAGAACACCTGAACATGTCAAACTGGTTCCATAGTAGAACCATCATTGTAAAAACGTCATAGTATGGTGTGTTGCTCAAAAAACATTAGGACCCGGCTGTCAGGGGACAAACATGTAAGAAACATGAGAACAGAGAGAACCCAACCAGTAGGTCACAGTTTATCATCCCCCAGTCATCTCCTGAAGTCCATATGGTGAGAGACATCAGTATCTGGTTGTTAATTTACCAGAGGATGCTTATAATCATGCTGATGTGGTCTGTACTCTACAGTATTTTAGTGACTCAATAAATGCCTAAGTTGTTTTTTTTTAAATGCTTTTTAGTTTTTAATAAACATTTAACAGCCTATATGTAATCAATAAATGGCCTTTGCCTATCTTAAGAAAAATTCACTCAGAACTCTGATATGTTAACAGTACTAAATAAATCAATAAATACATGCATACACACAAAAATAAGTTAATACATTAACTGTGTTAAGATAAGATTTAGATTTTTAAAAAAGTTGTTTATGTTTTTGCAGAATCCAGTATTGCTCACTGGTTGGTCATTACATTTTGTTAGTTTGATTTCACTGTTTAAAATGATGCCACCTCTTTTCAGACAGAACCTGTGATAATAAAACAATACAAAAATTTTTAGTTCCGTGTTAATAAGCACTTAAAGCTTTAAGTATGGCTAAATGCTTTTTTCAAAATTAAATATATCACTCCTCAGGTGGTAGTGGCCCCAAGTTCAGTAAAGTTGGAAAGATATTCACAGATTCAGGCTTCCAGCATCAATAACTCATTAGATATAGGTTGTCAAAACATAAACGGTGCCTCTTTCCCATTGTTGCAAGGCAGACAATGTGCTACAAGCCCAGTTTTATCAAAAGTAGCTGTCTTTCAAGCTACAGGAATAACATTGGTGTCTATGGAGTGAACAGGGTCCGTCTGCAATTTACAAAACTGCTGCAACAATAAAGAGAGACAAATATTCAATAACTTCACTCTTATACATTGTAGTGTCACTAAAATCACTGCAGCCTTCAACTGGCTCCTGTTGACAAAGTGTTTTAACAGAAATGTAAATGCTGTAATTTGATTCTTTTAATGAACCATGTAACTTGAATGGATGTGATGCTGGTGTGACCACAGTGCACACGTCTGATGTTGCTCACAGTGGTCCAAGGGACGCTCAGGGAGTTTGTGTGTTTGCTCACACTCAGACTGAAACATTACAGGGAACATTGATCCCAGCGTAAGTCAGACTCTTCTGATGCTTGGAAGAAAAGGAAAGCGTCTCCATGGAAGTGAAATTAGATAGAATAAAACGCTGGGAACAGGAAGAAACACCGACCAACATGGGTCAAGTTGTAAAAACAGGTCAACATATTGTAGTGACCCTCTGTGATGAATGAGTGAGACTTTATCTGGTTCTCTGCTGGTTTATTGAACCTTCACACAGGCTAATGTGGGCCGTAGCCAACGCCAGAATAACTAGAAAAACCCCATAACTTAGCTCCAGAATTAGCTGCTGTTCCCAGCTCTCTCTACTGCTGACTCTCAGCCAATCAGAGGTGAGCTAACTAAACATGGCACATTCACTGACATCAGGTAAATCTGGAAGTGAACAATAAACATTGAAACCTCAACAACAATATCAGTCCGTTAAAATATTCTGTTATCTTCTAGTAAAATGATTCATACATGCATGAAAGTCGTTGGTATTCATGACTTTTATTAAGAACTGATTGATATCATGATGCACAGAACGGCTTTGTTTACATTTTTGCCAGAGTTCCGACTTCAGGCGAAAATTGCCGTCCATCACACTATAGGAACATAACTCCAACGTAAGTGGAGGACCTCCTGTATACCCAATAATAACAATAACATGAAGTCTTTAAATTGAATTTCCTCAAACACATGACTCATAATACAGATTTAAGCAGCAGTAAAGTTTAATACATCATTTGGCCATTTTATTGCAGATCTTGATGCTACAGAAGTTCAGAACATTCATTGAATTTTCAGAAAACTCAAGTTAGAAACTAATCAGCAGTTAAAAGATCATTTGTTTTTAAACCTTGTTTTTTCTCATCTTTCTGGGTGTAAACGATCAATAAATAGGTGGAATCAGTCCAATATTGAGCAACAATGCTTTAACAGACATTTGTGAAACAGCTGAAGGGTAACCCAGCAAGTAGAAGTGTTTGTTTTCTAATAATATTAGCTTCACTCTGTATTCTTGGGACAGTATTTTATTTGAGGAAAATGTGATTTGATGTGTGATTTCTTATTTTATTTCACTGGCGGTTCTGGTTTCAGTAAAAATGTTTGCTGGTAATTTGGTGGTCTGCAGTTCATCGAGTACAGAAAAGAGTGTTTTCATCCATTTATAGCAAAACTAATCACAATTTCCAAGCATCGCTATCATCCATGTACGGAGCATCAATTTGTGGCCACAATTTGGAAGATGCACAAACATGATTTGTGTCAAAATCTTTCAGACAACCGTTAACTTTCTGTACTCCAAGTCTTGTTTTTACACTTTTGTCTTCCTGCAACAAAACCTCCGACAACCTTCTGTTACGTGTCAACTTACAACATCAATCTGAGCCTCAGTGACAAAAACCAGCACTTTTACTTTGAAAAATACCCTGTTGGATTATAACAAGAGTTCCTATGATGTGTTTTTACGCACATTTTGATGTAGTGTATTTGAAAAGGTGAATGTAAATGGCAAAATTTTAAAAAACTTCCCCGGTAAAAAGTTTATAAATGTTTTTGAGGGGTACTGCAGCCTTGTTTATTCACTTCAAAGCAGTTGGATGGAAACACGCCTAATTTGCATTTTCTTTTTTGGGAAATTTCAAATTCACTTGACAGCTATATGAAAGCGGTTGTAGCATTTTTGTGGTTATTTGCTCAATATTGGACAGATTCCACTAATTCTTGTACTTCTGCTAGGAATCATTCAATTGAAAATTGCAGTTCATAATTTATCTGATTCAAAACGCATTAACTGATAAGACGAAAAGAAGAAGGTTGTGCATGTCAGTAATCTATTGTAGATCACCTGTAGTACCTGGTTGTTCCACCAGGTGGAGCTTCTTACTGTTTAATGCTGTAGAGACCAGAGGAGGCATTACTCAGACGACAGTTTATGTTGGCTAGCAGAGAACATTGAGAGGCTTTAGGTGGTAAAGGGGCACCATGACAAAGACTTCTGTGGTGTTTAATGACCTCAGACCAGAGTTTACCTAAAAGTGTTGCGTTCCTACAATTCAGCAACATATTTAACTGAAGTTGGTCACTCAGACTACAGGAAGTTCAGTGTTGGCTAGCAGAGAGCATTGTGGGAGTTTAGATAGTAAAGAGGCACCATGACAAAGACTTATGTGATGCTTAATGACCTCCGACCTAATTTCTCATATGAAAGTACGCTGTTGTCTATGCTGTCTGAATTACAAATATGCATGTTTAAAGGACAAAGAACGATGGCCACAAAGTTCATTATCCATGATAAGACTGCTGATTATCAGTTAAGAAATTTGCATCCCTAGTTCCTATTAATCGTTTTGACCCAAAAGGATGGAAAGAGTGAGTTTAAAAATACCGGAATCAAGCTTTAAAAACAGTTAAAAAAAACACTTCTCAACAATTCTTCACTAAGTGCAAAGCAGTTTTTGTCGATTAGCCAGTTTACTGAATGTATGAAGCAGAGCAAAAGCTTTTCATCATTTTATTTTCTTTTTCTTTTGTACCTTTGCTGCTCAGGGACACTTTCTCATAATCACAGCTTCTCCAACAGGTAGTAACGCAACCAGAGTCTTTAGTGCGTTGTTTCACTGTGACCGGTCAGTCTTCCATCTGTCGGTCTCCGATCCGTCGTCAGTCTACTGAGGCCAAACCCCCCACGCTATCCCAGGCAGGATGAGCGCGATGAGGACGGAGGAGAACAGGTTGACGCCGTTGTTGTCCAGGATCGGTTTACCGCAGATCCGCCGGGTGGTTGCCGACTCGTAGCTCACCACCTTCCCGATGCTCGAGTCAAACCCTGAAGACGGAATTACAAAAGAGTCACGTCTGGTCTGGCATTTGTGTTCTCCAGGTACGTCTACATTAGACGTTTAAAGGATGATTCTGGTCTATTTTACCTGTAGCTGTGTCTTCCAGTAAAGTGTCTGTTGTGTTGAACTAGCTGTCCTTTCCACCTTGGTTATAGAGACTCAGGGAATCGAAGAGTTGCAAAAAACAACGAGGCGACAAGTCTGAGCTAGACCTAGATGATCATCAGTGTGAAGGTAGCTTTTGAGTTTTTGCAGTGCACTGCACAGTCTATTTATATTATTTTTAGTCCAAATGTCTCATCCTACTTGATTTAAGATAAATTCTCTTAACAAGAAACATTTCAGCAGATGGAGGGACTTGTTTTAAGACAATGCATCTTAAATATCTTGTTAAGTCAAACAATCTTGAAATTATCTTGTTTTGAGTTTAATTTTACAAGAAAACTCAAAATAAGTTTAACTCTCGTGTCGTCCTGTGGGTCAAATTAACCCGTTTTAAAGTTTGAAAATGTGGAAAAATATATATTTTCACAGTGAAACTTCTGATGTCCACATTTTCAACATTTTTGAGAAATCTTTGAACATTTTTGGTGGAAAAAGAAATGTTAAAAATGTTTCTTAAGAACATTCACAAAAAAATCAACCAAAATCCAGCGAATTTCACTAGATTTTGGTTGATTTTTATGTGAATGTTGTTAAAGAAAATATCAGAAGTTTTACTGATATATATGGAATCACTTTAGATATTTTTAGGATTTTTTGAAGATTTTTACCCATTTTTTGAAAATATTTAAAAGAATTTTCTTGCCAAATTTGGGGGATTTTTTTTTTTTTTTTATAAAAATAAAACTTTTAAGGGAAACTTTTAAGGAATTATTGGAATTTTCAGAAATTTGGGGATTTTTTTTGCTGATTTTTGGATTTTTTTTCAGACAAGGAAGAACTATTTTTTGTTGCCCATAAATGAGGACAACAGGAGGGTTAATACATCTCAAATTAGGAGGTTACATAAAAACAAAAATCTATTTTTGAGTGAAAAAACTGTTTTGTTTTGTTTTTTTAAGCATATCTGGTTTATTTTAAGACACCTAAGCTTGACAATCCTGGTAAAATAGAGCTTAAAAAATGTTTCCCCAGCTAATTTTGAGATCTCAGTATTCTAAATATCACATCTTATTTCAAGAAATCTTACCAAGACATTTATCACTTGTTCTATTGGCACATTTTTTCAATTATTTCAAGGTAAAAGTTCCTTGAAGTAAGTTTTTTTTCTTGTTTTGAGAGGTGCATTTTTTCCAGTGTTGTATCTGCAGTCCAATGCAGTAAAGAGTAGACAGTCCTTTATATAAGAGGGACTAAACAACCACAACACAAGAGAGAAGCTTCTCAGGACAAAACTCAACATTTTACCTCCATCTAAAGGATCAGAGATGCTGAACTGAGGACAACAGTGAAGGAAGGCGTCTAAGTGGAACAACCACTGACCAGGTACTTCCACTGCAGTCCTCATGTAGTTTTACCAACATTTACGCCTTTAGTCATGTGAGCTGTAGCTGCAACGTCTCCAAGAACCAACTAGAAGTCCAACTGCCCTCAACTGAAGCATCTACAATGACCACACCCTTGACTTCTGGAGTTATTTTGCTTTGATTTAGGCGGTTTTGCACGACTCCTCGTTTCTCCGAAGCTCTACGAAGCAAAGTTAATAATAATATGACAAAACTAAACCTGTTTATCTTTTAATGTGATTCATTTTTGCTGTCCAGCTTCAGCCCTGTTCAGCCTGGATTTGTTTCTTTGGGTGACTTTCTGAAGCATTAGTGGTCATTTTTAACCTCCTGTAATGTAAATGTTTGCAGCTGTTTTATGACATTTTGGGGTTTTATACTGTTTTAAGGGATCTGTGTTGTATGTTTTTAATTATATTTAGACTAAATGATGAATCTAAATTGTCTGCACATTTATAACTACAACATAGATTGTACTTCTAACTGAAACTAAAACCAAATTTACCATTTGAGAAGCTGAAATTGAAGAATTGGCTTTTTTTGGCTAATAAATTACATTACTTGCACAATTAGATGAGTGACAGATGATTTAGCAGATTTAATGGTTTGAATTATTTGCAGACAAAAGTATAAAGCTTTTTATAAGTTAATATTTGCTGCTGTTTGACATTTTTGGGTTTTATACTGTTGGTTGGGCAAAACACGCTGAATTTTTGTTATTTTTAGACCAAATGATGAATGAAACATGACTGAAATATTCATATTTTAACATTTCAGAAACTGAAACCACAGAATTTGTCTTTTTTTGTTTTTTGGTTGATGAATGTCATTCATTACATAAATTGTTTAGCTGAGCTACAGAAATTAATCTGCATTTTGTATACCTTTTGAAATTCAGTTAATTTATTTGTGGGCAAAATGACAAAAAAATCTCTTGTTTAAGCTAAATAAAATGTAATTTTTTCTGCTCTTTTATTATGTTTTGTGCTGTTGCTTCAATAAACCAGCTAATTAAAGGTATTATTAAAATAATTAAAGGTACAAAAATGATGAATCAAATTATCTGAACATTAATAATTACAAATAAAAATACTTGGTTGAAGTCATTTGTGGACAAAAATGTAAAAAAAAAAATGTAGATCCTCGCTGCTGTTTTATTATATTTATTTTGGGTCCTGTGCTGCAGATTATTACAAAATAAAAGCACCTGCAACTGAAACCTTAAATCAAAATTAAAATTTAAGTTTATCAGCTTTTTTTCTATTTTTTAAAATCCAGTTAATTTGTTTATTTGTGGGCATGATGACAAAAAATCTGTCACTCAAGCTCAATAAAATGTCATTTTTCTGCTGTTTCATGTTTTTAGGTTTTGTGCTGTCAATCAACAAACTAATTAAAGGTATTATTAAAACAATGAAAGGTACAAAAATTATTAATCTAAATTATCTGGAAATGAATAATGACAGACAAAAATACCTGAAACCAGAAAATGTGGCTTTTTTTCAGTGAATACATTACATTAATTGCATAAATTAATGTTGAGCAAATGAAAAATCATCAGCATTTTGTATTTTCTCAACTTTATTTTTAGGATTTAAGTTATTTGTGGGCACAAAAAAATGCAAAAAAAAAAACTCAAATGTAAATCCTTGCTGCTGTTTCATGATGTTTTTGGGTTCTGTGCTGCAGATTTTTAAAATAAATTTTAGACAAAACGATGAATCTGAATAATCTGTGCATTTCTTTTATGATGTATTTTATGACTTGTTTCATGATGCTCCTCTATTTTTAATGTTTGATGATTTTATATGTAAAGTGTCTGAGTGTTTTGAAAAGCGCTATACAAATAAAATGTATTATTGTTATGATTATTATTATGATCAATTATTACAAAATAAAAGCCCCTGTGACTGAAACCGACCTGAATACTGTAAGTGAGCTCCCAGGAACGAGTCCAGCATGGAGCCCAGCAGGCCGGCGACGCCTCCATAAACCACGATGGGCCACTGGGGGTCGGCCAGGTGAAGGTCGCCCACCATCAGCAGCTGAGTCACAAAGTAGGCCACACCCACCACCGCCCCGCCCAGGAAGCTGGCGACCAATCCGACAGGAGTAACTCCTCCGTTAGTTCCTGGAGGGTAAAACACGAGGATGGTTGCTGACCCATACAGACTAAAAGGCAGCGACTGTTCACATCCACGAACTGTAGCTTCATTGAACGTTAATCACCAGTTCATATTAATGACATTCAGAGCAGCTCATGAGGATTAAACGCTCCAAAACCACTAATGCTTTAAAATCTAATTAGTCTGACCATGAAGCCGACACGTCTCGGTCTGAATAACTCCAGAGCTGCTGTCATTCTGCTATCAAATCAAGTTTTCTGCTAACTCTGCCTCGTTTACATCAGCTGACCAATTAAAGAGATTCTTTTTAGAGAGACGTTGACGACCTGCTTTGGTTTTCAGGCCGGAGAACGGAAATGCTCCTATGAGGCTGTATCATCAGCTATGAGGCTGTATCATCAGCTATGAGGCTGTATCATCAGCTATGAGGCTGTATCTTCAGCTATGAGGCTGTATCATCAGCTATGAGGCTGTATCATCAGCTATGAGGCTGTATCATCAGCTATGAGGCTGTATCATCAGCTATGAGGCTGTATCTTCAGCTATGAGGCTGTATCTTCAGCTCCTATGAGGCTGTATCATCAGCTATGAGGCTGTATCTTCAGCTATGAGGCTGTATCATCAGCTATGAGGCTGTATCTTCAGCTATGAGGCTGTATCTTCAGCTATGAGGCTGTATCTTCAGCTATGAGGCTGCTATGAGGCTGTATCTTCAGCTCCTATGAGGCTGTATCTTCAGCTCCTATGAGGCTGTATCTTCAGCTCTATGAGGCTGTATCTTCAGCTCTATGAGGCTGTATCTTCAGCTCCTATGAGGCTGTATCTTCAGCAGCTATGAGGCTGTATCTTCAGCTATGAGGCTGTATCTTCAGCTCTATGAGGCTGTATCTTCAGCTCTATGAGGCTGTATCTTCAGCTCCTATGAGGCTGTATCTTCAGCTCCTATGAGGCTGTATCATCAGCTATGAGGCTGTATCTTCAGCAGCTATGAGGTTGTATCTTCAGCAGCTATGAGGCTGTATCTTCAGCTCCTATGAGGCTGTATCATCAGCTATGAGGCTGTATCTTCAGCAGCTATGAGGCTGTATCTTCAGCAGCTATGAGGCTGTATCTTCAGCAGCTATGAGGCTGTATCTTCAGCTATGAGGCTGTATCTTCAGCTATGAGGCTGTATCTTCAGCTCTATGAGGCTGTATCTTCAGCTCTATGAGGCTGTATCTTCAGCTCCTATGAGGCTGTATCTTCAGCTCTATGAGGCTGTATCTTCAGCAGCTATGAGGCTGTATCTTCAGCAGCTATGAGGCTGTATCTTCAGCTATGAGGCTGTATCTTCAGCTCTATGAGGCTGTATCTTCAGCTCTATGAGGCTGTATCTTCAGCTCCTATGAGGCTGTATCTTCAGCTCCTATGAGGCTGTATCATCAGCTCCTATGAGGCTGTATCTTCAGCAGCTATGAGGCTGTATCTTCAGCAGCTATGAGGCTGTATCTTCAGCAGCTATGAGGCTGTATCTTCAGCTATGAGGCTGTATCTTCAGCTCTATGAGGCTGTATCTTCAGCTATGAGGCTGTATCTTCAGCTCCTATGAGGCTGTATCTTCAGCAGCTATGAGGCTGTATCATCAGCTATGAGGCTGTATCTTCAGCTCCTATGAGGCTGTATCTTCAGCTCCTATGAGGCTGTATCTTCAGCAGCTATAAGGCTGTATCTTCAGCAGCTATGAGGCTGTATCTTCAGCTATGAGGCTGTATCTTTAGCTCTATGAGGCTGTATCTTCAGCTATGAGGCTGTATCTTCAGCTCTATGAGGCTGTATCTTCAGCTATGAGGCTGTATCTTCAGCTCCTATGAGGCTGTATCTTCAGCAGCTATGAGGCTGTATCATCAGCTATGAGGCTGTATCTTCAGCTCCTATGAGGCTGTATCTTCAGCTCCTATGAGGCTGTATCATCAGCTATGAGGCTGTATCATCAGCTATGAGGCTGTATCTTCAGCTCCTATGAGGCTGTATCTTCAGCTCCTATGAGGCTGTATCTTCAGCAGCTATGAGGCTGTATCTTCAGCAGCTATGAGGCTGTATCATCAGCTATGAGGCTGTATCTTCAGCTCCTATGAGGCTGTATCTTCAGCTCCTATGAGGCTGTATCTTCAGCAGCTATGAGGCTGTATCTTCAGCAGCTATGAGGCTGTATCTTCCTGCAGATCCTTGGCAGTAAGCCGAGGGTTCTGGTCCATCTGTCTCCAGGAATCTTGATGTTCTTGCAGACAGCTTCTTTTTTTCAACCATGTAGCGTAGCCACAGTACCGGTGGCTTTGAACTTCAGAATGATGCTTCCAACAGCGTCTCTGGGAACATTCTAGAGCTTGGAGATCTTCTTGGACTCATTTCCTTTCTTGTACAAAGCAACTATCTCCTCTCTAAACTTCAGGAACGTCTTTCTGGTCTGAACCATGTTGTTTGCACGAGGCGTATGGGGAGTACAGACACAAATGTACCATTCTATAGACATGACTATTACTCTGAATGTAGACATACAGGTGGACGGCATTTCAGTCGTACTGCAATTGTCTGGATTTATCAGCATTGTTTACAGGGGATTGAATCATTTTGCAACCTGCTTTTTAGAAAAAAGCTGAAATTTTGGATGGATTATGGATTAGTAAATCTAGATTTTTGCTTCTGTATTATATTTCAACAAACTAACTGTTCACCTCATATGATTTAGTCGCCTGCAGGTGGAATGTTGCTCATTTTGTCAGAATGTCAAAAATGTCAGGGAGGTCGAATAATTTTGAGGCCATCAAAACACCTATGACTCCTCCGATGGAGTTACGAGAAAGAGACTAGTGAGGGTGGCCACCAAGACACCTATGATTCCTCTGAAGTTACAAACAAGTTTAACTTTTTTATTTGCTATTACTAAAAGTATCTTTCAACGTGTCATTAATCTGTTTTCTGTGCTCCTGTGATGTTCATGAGCAGCTAAGATGCTGGTTTCTCACCAACTGGAACTTCCTTCCAGGTGGTGATGAGTCTGGGCTGTGATTGGCTGATGACCGGCCCCACCTCCGACGCCCAGGTGTCGCCGGTGCTGCAGGCGAGCGCGCCCAGTAGAGACAAACACATCCAGGAGGCCGAGTACTGTTTGCTGAAGTCGATGGGGATCTCACCTGGACCCACCTGGAACAGATTCAACATTTTACTGGATGTTTCTAGGATTCATGGATGATCTGTTGTTTTCTTCTGAAGCCAAACCTCGATCATGTAGAGCAGCGCCAGCTCTGTGGGAACTCCTCCGTTACAGAAGACCTGAATCCAGTTCCTCTGGCCTCCTAATTAAAAACAACAAAACAACATAAATACACAGGAAACTATTTGTTGAGCGTAAATAGGTATACAGATGTCACTGGTGGTGTTTATTTTGTACATAAATGACATGCACTGCAAAAACTCTAAATCTTACCAAGTCTATTTGTCTTATTTTTAGTCAAAATGTCTCATCACACTTGATTTAAGATAAATTCACTTAACAAGAAACATTTCAGCAGATGGAGGGAATTGTTTTAAGACAATGCATCTTAAATATCTTGTTAAGTCAAACAATCTTGAAATTATTTTGTTTTGAGTTGAATTTTACAAGAAAACTCAAAATAAGTTTAACCTTCGTGTCGTCCTCATTTACAGGCACCAAAAAATATTGTTTCCTTGTTTGAAAAAAATCCCAAAAATTCAGCAAAAAATTTCCCCAAATTTCTGAAAATTTTGCAAAACCTTCAGGAAGAAAATTCCAATAATTCCTTAAAATTTTCCCTTAAAAGTTTTATCTTTAAAAAATCCCCCAAATTTGGCAAGAAAATTCTTGTAAATATTTTCAAAAATGAGTGAAAATCTTCAAAAAAAATCCTAAAAATATCTAAAGTGATTCCATATATATCAGTAAAACTTCGAATTTCGCTGGATTTTGGTTGATTTTTATTGTGAATGTTCTTAAGAAACATTTTTAACATTTCTTTTTTTCCACCAAAAAATTTTCAAAGATTTCCCAAAAATGTTAAAAATGTGGACATCAGAAGTTTCATGGGAAAATATATTTTGTTTCCACATTTTCGAACTTTAAAACGGGTTAATTTTGACCCGCAGGACGACATGAGGGTTAAAACATCTCAAAATAGGAGATTATATGAAAGAAAAAAATTTATTTTTGAGTGAAAAACTAATCTTGTAAAATTCAACTCAAAACAAGATAATTTCAAGATTGTTTGACTTAACAAGATATTTAAGATGCATTGTCTTAAATCAAGTCCCTCCATCTGCTGAAATGTCTCTTGTTCAGTGAATTTATCTTAAATCAAGTGGGATGAGACATTTTGACTAAAAATAAGACAAACAGACTTGGTCAGATTTAGAGTTTTTGCAGTGTAAAGATTTCTGATTTTAGCTCCAAGAAAAACAACTCTAATGAGGAAATAATGTCTGACTGTGAGACTCATTCTTTCTCTAAGCTAAACGAGCTGCTAGTAGATAAGTAATGTAGAAAAATTAAGTTCACAGATCTTTTAAAGGAACAAAAAACAGC
Organism: Amphiprion ocellaris; assembly: GCF_022539595.1. Taxonomy (NCBI): domain Eukaryota; kingdom Metazoa; phylum Chordata; class Actinopteri; family Pomacentridae; genus Amphiprion; species Amphiprion ocellaris. The sequence goes on along the minus strand of NC_072786.1, from coordinate 26,109,809 downwards.
TATAAAACACAAAAGTCATAATATGGGTCCTTTAAAACCCTCCGATATCGAAGGAAATGCAGTTCTGCACCAAACCTGCCGCTCAGGTGCTGCAGCATCTCGTTACCATGACTCTAAGCCTTTTGGACTCCTACCTTCTTTGTACTCGGCATCTATTTTCTTCTTCTGCGCTCCTCCCCAGCGGGTCAGCCTGGAGGAGGTGATGAAGAAGGTCAGCAGAGTCGAGAAGAAGCTGTAGTTGGCCATCGTCAGCACGAATCCCACCAGGAGGGCTGAGAAAACACAAGTAGACACTTTAATATCACGCCATGTTTTGACTCCAAACAAAAACTAGTCACTGTTGAATATGTACATCCAGAACAAAGGGCTTTCTGACAGAAATACGATTATCATTCCAAGTTTACCAGATAAAATAATCCTCTAAACCCTAAAATCCTGCGACAGGTTTTTAAAGGTTTTAAGAAACAAACACAGGTGAAGTTTGGAGGATTTTAAAGCTGCGTTTTCCTTTGTCGCAGAAATCTGTCAACTCAAATGGCAATTCTGGGTCAACAGAGGAGCAAATTTTACATTTTTTTCCTGCAAATTTCCCCTCAAATTGCAGCACTAATGTTTTATTTTGAAAAACGAACAAACAACAAAAAAAGTTACACCATTTATCAGAGCCGGAATCTGTAAAAGCAGAAAAAATGGTCAGATTTTTTAACTTACTGGTGGTCTTTGAACTATGTACCTAAATCTATGAAGTTTTTTTTTTAAAATAAATTCCCTCACAAATTGCAGAAACACAAATTTTATCGTTGTTCGCTGTAAATTCTCCAATAAATTACATATAAAGGCTTTAAAGGTGAGTTTTCTTTAACAAAATTAAAAAAACACAAAATCACACCATTTATCAAAGCCAGAATCTGTAAAAACAGGGAAAATTGTCAGATTTTCAACTCCCTACAGGTCCTTGAACTACTCGTCTGTGATTTGGAATTCTGTTTGGAAGCTTAAAATTTAAGACTAAAGTTTGCTGCACTAAATTGTCAGATCTTCGTAGAAACTTGGGTCAATGGGAAGCATTTTTCTGCAGATAGAAGTGAAAATTTTCGAATTTTATACTCCAATTTTTCTCACAAATTGCGCTTAAACTTGCAGCAGGTTGTAAAGGTGAGTTATTTTTAACAAAATAAAAAAATCCCACAAATTTACACCATAATTCAAAGCCAGAATCTGTAAAAACTTTATAAAAATGTCAGATTTCCTACTGTCCAGTGGTTCTTGAACTACTCACCTGCGATGGGGAAGTTCAACCACATCCAAGCTTTAAATTGTGCCATTTAAAAAATTCACTAAAAATAAACCGTTTGGTTCTTCTAGATTCTGTAAAAAGCCAAAAATTCTGCTTTCTTTGAGGCAACCGTGAAACTTTTAGCGACTCAGCTGCGACCGACTGTCACGTTTTAAAAATTCAGGGAATCTCAGCTGAACTGCAGGCTGAAGTAACTTAGAAGAGTGAGTACTGAAACATCTCCAGTATGTGGAGCCACGGTTTAAGTAGCGTTTGTGGGAAATTGGAGAAACGTTCATGTTGAGTCTGGGATTTTGCCATTTTTGTAGAATACATAAAGAAATTTATGCTTAAAAGGTCAAAAAACACCTCATGAATATGTCATTATGTGTATTTTTTAAGTTTTTTTTTCTTGTACTTTTCTATCAAACCAACAGGAGGAACCACAGCTTCTGTTGGGGACTATTTTCAGCGGCGGATTGATCTTTATTTTGGGTTATTTGTGGCTGCCTGATGAAGCATGTGGAGTGGAGACCAAATAAACTACTGTGTGGCTGAAGGAGATTCCTCTGAGATGACGTTATCATCAGTCTAATTTGTTTCAGCTGAGCGTGACGACTTTAAAACATGAATAAGAGCAGTTTAATGTCAGATTGTGATCTCCTCCAGACGTTTTTATCAGAATAATCCTTCAACAACACTCTCAGAAGCAGCAGCAGCAGTCATAAGATTTTCAGGAGAGATGACATCATTTGATTTATTGGTCAAATGTTACTTTTCACGAATGGTAATTTGATTTCTTTTGGTCGTTTTGGCCACAAAGACGTCTTCTGTCCTCGCTTCTCAGAAGAATGTCTCCCCAAAAATGTACACAGAGTTGAAATAAACGTTTGATGACAAAAGGATTTTGTGAAGAAATGTGACTCAACAGAGACGCTTTGTTCAACTGAAACTGTGAAAATTTGTGGGGGTTTTTTTTGATGCAAATGTTCCCGTAAATTGAAGATACATTTATTTAAAAAAAAAACAAAAAAACAACTTTCATCATTTATCAGAGTCTGAAGCTGTAAAAATAGAGAGAATTGTTGGATTTCAGCTGAAATAAATCTTGTCAGAAGCAAGGTTCAACAGAAGAGTGTTTCTCTGCAGATAGAAGTGAACATTGTAGGTTTTTTTTTTTACTGTAGTTTTGCCATAAAATTGTAATAAAAAAAAATCTGACATGAAACAGATCTACTGTTGAATTGGATATCAAACAAAGACAAAAAAGCCCCCAAAATTACAGCATTTATCTGTAAAAGCATGGAAAACTATCAGATTTCCAACTTTCTGGTGGTCCTTGAACTACTCACCTAAACCCATAAAGTTTATTTTTAATACAAATTCCCCCACAAATTGCAGAAACACTTAAATTTTATCGTTCTTTGCTGCAAATTCTCCAATAAATGACACATAAAGGCTTTAAAGGGGAATTTTCTTGACTAAAACAAACAAACCTACAAATTTACACCAAAATTGTCAGATTTTCATCTGTCTACTGGTCCTTGAACCATTCGTTCGTGATTTGGAATTCTGTTGGGAAGTTTCACTAAATTTAAACTTGAAATTTGATGCACTAAATTGTCAGATCTTCTTAGAAACTTTAAATTTGCGTTTCAAAAGACGGTAAAAGAAGAACAACGACAAGAAGAAGAAACCCACGGGTGTCAACAGGGTCTTCACACCATTCGGTTCTCGGACCCTAATTACACCAGTTATCAGAGCCACAATCTGCAAAAACATTAAAAAAAATTGCCAGATTATCATCTGTCCACTGGTCCTTGAACTACTCATCTGTGATTTGGAATTCTGTCGGGAAGTAGAACCAAATCTAAGCTTTAAATTTGATGCATAAAGCTTTAAAATCATACAATAAATCCAGTCACACACTTGTCTCAATGCCATAAATGTGAATATTTTAGCTTTTTTAAAACTGCAATTTTCCCAAGAATTGCAGAAAAGCTTGCAGTTCTTCCACGTCTCATCTGCTTGTGTTTGACTCTTCTATTCCTGAGAGAAAATGATCAAATCTGCCATCAATATCCAAACAGGTGATGACAGAAAATGGTGAGTTTCTCTTCAAAATGAAGACAGAAATAATGTATAAATTGAATAAACACCCTAATTCTGCAGTATCTGTCAAACTGCTAAATCCACTTTAATTTACAGTTTTATATTTGTCCTCGGCCTTGTAGTTCTCTGTTAAATCTCCATTTTCATGTTAAAAGATGAAAAGAAATCGCCCGAGAGACTTTCTTCTCGCCACAAGTCGGCTTCTCTTCTGAAAACTGTGAAACTGGACTGCGTTTTTTTTTTTTAGTGCTCTCTCTTTTATTAGCTTGCATGGATATTTAGTCTGTCCTTTTGAATAACAACATCTGCTTTTATGAAACGAGACAACATTAAGTTTCGAAACCGATCTGCAGAGGAGTTGAAGTTATCCAGACAAGCCCGAAGGCTGCTGTCAGGGTAATTTCTTGACTTTTAGTTCAGGATTTGTATCTTGGCCGGTCCAGATGCCCACGAGTTTATTGTTTGTTCAGAACAGTGACGCAGATCCAGATCTTCCATCATGATACGAAGATACGTGAACGTTCTAAATATTGGCCTTCACATCTGAGGACATTTCTACATGTTCGTTATCAGGGAACGGCTGTTTTATCTTCAGAGTGTTGAGGAGATTGTGTTGAATCTGGAAATATCAGAACCATGATGATGGGAAACGACGTATATTCTTCTATTTCTAAAAACAAGGAAATGTTTGATCTGTCTTCACCACATTAATCCTTCAGTTTGTCCAAATATGAAGCATACAGATTTACAAAGGGCCACCTGTGCTTTGTCTTGTGTTATAATATTAACAAGTAATGATACCATTATTTAATGCAATAAATGCAATATTAACGTGTTTATACAACGTCCTTTAAGTAATTCAGTTCAGTCAAGGTATTGTATTTCATTTAATACAATTTGGGAATATTTTTGCTTATTAAAGATGCAAATGCAAAACAACTACAATAAGACATAAAATGTCTCCAAAGAGACAAAAAAATATCTAAGAAGAGAAAAAACAACTACAAAGAGACATAAAACAACTACAAAGAGACACACAATGTCTAAAAAGACACACAAAACAACCACAAAGGGACACAAAACAACTACGAAGAGACATAAAACAACTACAAAGAGACAAAAAACAACTACAAAGAGACACAAAATGTCTACAGACACAAAATGTCTAAAAAGACACAAAAAACAACCACAGAGACACAAAACTACAAAGAGATATAAAACAACTACAGAGACACAAAACAACTACAAAGAGACACAAAATGTCTACAAAGAGACACAAAACAACCACAAAGATACACAAAACAACTACAAATAGACACAAAATGTCTACAAAGAAACACAAAACAACTACCGTAAGATATAAAATGTGTGCAAAGAGACACAAAACAACCACAAAGAGACACAAGACAATCACAAAGAGACCCAATACAACCACGAAGACATACAACAACTAAAAGGGTACTACATACTACATTTACAACAACATGGGTTCTGTCTCCGTCTTCTTGGTTGTTCTGTTTCCATGGAGATGCAGGACTTTAGATTGTTGTGAAAAAATGAGCCACGTTGAGTGAAAATGAAACGGGAGTAAATAAAAACACATTCAAACACTCACCTCCCAGAGCTCCGGATCGATCCAGGCTTCTTTTTTTCAGCCCCCGGAACGTCACTATGATGGGAACCAAGATGGAGAACAGCCATCGCCATGGCGACACCGGCTGGAGCGTACCTGAAAACACGAGAGGACGATGTTATGAAGGAACAAAACCTCCTCAGTGTTTCCACGTTTCAGACGGCAGACCCAATGATTACTGATGTCACACTGAAGAATCCCAGTAGGATGGTGGTTTTGAGGTGTGGAGGTGAGTTTCCCAGTAAGCTCCACATGCGACAGTAAATGTCTTATTGTGATAGAAACATTTTCACAGTTCAAACACAAATACTCCAAAATCCCGAGAAAGTCTCGACCGAATATCTGACGTCTAAATTCTAAGTACCAAGACGAATCCACACTTGATTGTTCGTCTAGAACACAATCTGTACCCAGATGTTTGGGATGTACATTTTAAATGAGCTTCTTTGTCAATAATCTGCAGCATTATCAGTATCATCAGTGGTGGGAACGTTGGAGCCACTACATTTACCCTCTAAACACTACATTTATCATCTAACACTACATTTACCCTCTAACACTACATTTACCCTGATACTAAATTTACCCTCTAACGCTACATTTACCCTCTAAACACTACATTTACCCTCTAACACTACATTTACCCTCTGATACTACATTTACCCTCTAACACTACATTTACTCTCTGATACTACATTTACCCTCTAACACTACATTTACCCTCTGATACTACATTTACCCTCTGACACTACATTTCCCTCTAACACTACATTTACCCTCTAACACTACATTTACCCTCTAACACTACATTTACTCTCTGATACTAAATTTACCCTCTAACACTACATTTACCATCTAACACTACATTTACCCTCTGATACTACATTTACCCTCTAACACTACATTTACCCCCTGATACTATATTTACCCTTTAACACTACATTTACCCTCTGACACTACATTTACCCTCTAACACTACATTTACCCTCTAACACTACATTTACTCTCTGATACTAAATTTACCCTCTAACACTACATTTACCATCTGATACTATATTTACCCTCTAACACTACATTTACCCTCTGATACTATATTTACCCTCTAACACTATTTACCCTCTGATACTACATTTACCCTCTAACACTACATTTATGGTTTTAGTATTTTTATTAGTTAGTTTGGGTTAACTCTAACCTCCATCAACAGCAGTTAAGGCGTCACTATATGAAGATTTTCATTCATGAGAAAATAACATTCAGTAGAAGCACATAACCACATTAGCCATCGGAAAATTCAGCCATAAAAAATTATGTGTCGAGCTTTTCTCTGAGAAAAAGGCTGAAGAGCACATGACTGGATGATTTAACATCCCTTTAAAGAGGAGCAGCTTCAACGACCACCAGGACAAAAACAAACTGACCGTAGAAGGAGTTGAGGGCGAGCGAGAAGACCCAGAAGAAGAGGGACAGCACCAACGTGACGCACAGCACGATCATATCGGTCATCATCTTGATGGATTCCTTCATCAACACGTCGCTTTCAGGGTCCATGCTGGCAAACATCCTGAGCTGAAGGAAAACGGGAAAAAAATCAGTGTTTCTGGACGTTACTCTGCTGAGAAATCTGTTCATTGCTGTTGTCGCGTTTAAACCTCGCTGGACATCTCTGTGCTAGAAAAAGCTTCAAATGATGTGTTATCTTTGAAAAAAATGCAAGGACTGTGTGATTTTTAAATGTGTTAAACTGTATCTTCTTTAACAACTAATTATATAAAGATGTTCAAACCTTTTCATTCAGGTAAACTGGAAGTAATCACTGTGGCAAACAAATAAGTATTCACCCATTTTGAAATTTTTCTCTTTTTATTGATAAATATTTAAAAAGTTTATTTCATGTCAAAATAAAAACAGATTTCTACAAAGTAATGTTGATTAAATGAAAATATTTTTATTTCATCACTGCATTTAATTTACCGTCAACTTGTGCAAGCCTTTCAGGACCTGCTGGTGAGAAACATCATGATGCTGCCACCACCGTGCTTCACATCATGATACTGCCACCACCGTGCTTCACATCATGATGCTGCCACCACTATGCTTCTCATCATGATGCTGCCACCACCATGCTTCACATCATGATGCTGCCACCACTATGCTTCTCATCATGATGCTGCCACCACCATGCTTCATGTCATGATGCTGCCACCACCATGCTTCACATCATGATGCTTCCACCACCATGCTTCACATCATGATGCTGCCACCACCATGCTTCATGTCATGATGCTGCCACCACCATGCTTTACATCATGATGCTGCCACCACCATGCTTCACATCATGATGCTGCCACCACCATGCTTTACATCATGATGCTGCCACCACCATGCTTCACATCATGATGCTGCCACCACCATGCTTCATGTCATGATGCTGCCACCACCATGCTTCATGTCATGATGCTGCCACCACCATGCTTCACATCATGATGCTTCCACCACCATGCTTCACATCATGATGCTGCCACCACCATGCTTCACATCATGATACTGCCACCACCGTGCTTCACATCATGATGCTGCCACCACTATGCTTCTCATCATGATGCTGCCACCACCATGCTTCACATCATGATGCTGCCACCACTATGCTTCTCATCATGATGCTGCCACCACCATGCTTCACATCATGATGCTGCCACCACCATGCTTTACATCATGATGCTGCCACCACCATGCTTCACATCATGATGCTGCCACCACCATGCTTCATGTCATGATGCTGCCACCACCATGCTTCATGTCATGATGCTGCCACCACCATGCTTCACATCATGATGTTGCCACGCTTGAACTGTCCTTTATGTTGTAGTTGACATGACATGATTTTTAAAAGAATTCTTGCCAAAAAAAGCGAAATTAAATTGGTCAGGATTCAGTGTTGAGAGGCAATAAGAAGGCAGTAACTCCAATGCAGGTGAATAGTTGTTTTATGGGAACTGTGAGTACATTAATTTAGCAGACAGTAGTGTGTGCCAAATTCACATCCATTTTTGAGACAAAGTTAATGTTTTAATACAATTTATGAATCTCAAAAAATGAATCAAATATTTAAATCGGTGTAACCTTTGGAAGAATTATGGATCCCTTCACTTAATGTACACACATGCGAACTATGCATAAAGTAGACCGACTTCTACTTTATGCAAATTGGATGCCGCGTGCGGGGATTCCACGCATCATGAAACTGTCCTCAAACTTCTAAACTAGGCGTCGGTGACATAAAACGAGGACAGATTCAGCTGCTGCACAGATTATTTCTCGCTTCAAATGCTTTCAGAAGTACTTTTCGCTGAAATGTTTTCTAAATAAAAGGGAAAGTTTGCAGCGGAGCCGCTGTGTTTATCCGACTTGTCTGCCGGACTGTCCAGCTGAAAGCTCGGTGACCACGTAGCGGCCTGCTGTTGGTCCAGAGCTGTCATGTGACCATGTTGTGGTCCGCTAGTGACCGCCCGCCGTCTGTGTGATTTTCAGATGAGGGGCGTTGCCGTGCGGGAAAATCGCATCTAGTGGATACGTACTTTTAGATCTGCGCCACTCGCCGCCATGTTGTCTGTGTATCAAGCGCGCGCTCGCGCGCGCGGGGGGGCGGGAAGTTGTTGGTGGCGGATGTTGATGAGAAAATCGATTTTCATTAAAACAAATCGACATTAAGTACGAGGTTGAATTAATCGATAAAATCGATTTATTGCCCAGCCCTACTAACGGGTGTGTATAACCCACAAATAACTAACCGAAAACCAAAAATATACTCAGTTAATGTGTAATCCAGGTGCCTATGGCAGCATCTAAACAGTTAACCAGCTGTGTGTCCTTTTAAGAAGAAGAACTCACCAAATATCCGGGGAGCCATCACGAGTTAACGTTACCACTCGCTTCAAAAAAGACTTTAAATGCTAATTTTCACAGTTCAGTTCCACTTCAGACGGACGTAATGTTATATCATCAAAGCAGAACCAATCAGTTTACTTTTCCAGAAAAAATAAGCGGAAAAAAGCGAACTTATTTTAGGACTGAACGAGCAAGCAGACCGACGTGTACGGATCTGTGTCAGAGAAGAGGACGTGACGAACAGACTTCCGCAAAGACAAGGCTGAGTTCTTAAAGGGGCAGTAGCAGATTTAAATCTAAAATGTAATGACACACTGCAAGAACTCTAAATCTTACCAAGTCTGTTTGTCTTATTTTTAGTCAAAATATCTCATCCCACTTGATTTAAGATAAATTCACTTAACAAGTGACATTTCAGCAGATGGAGGGACTTGTTTTAAGACAATGCATCTTAAATATCTTGTTACGTCAAACAATCTGGAAATTATCTTGTTTTGAGTTGAATTTTAAAGAAAACTCAAAATAAGTTTAACCCTCGTGTCGTCTTGCAGGTCAGATTGACCCGTTTTAAAGTTTGAAAATGTGAGAAAAAAATATATTTTCACAGTGAAACTTCTGATGTCCACATTTTCAATATTTTTGGAAAATTTTTTAACATTTTTTGGTGGAAAAAAAGAAATGTTAAAAATGTTTCTTAAGAACATTCACCAAAAAATCAACCAAAATCCAGCGAAGTTCGCTGGATTTTGGAATGTTCTTAAAGAACATATTAGAAGTTTTACTGATATATATGTAATCACTTTAGATATTTTTAGATTTTTTTTTAAAGAATTTTACTAATTTTTTGAAAATATTTACAAGAGTTTTCTTGTCAAATTTGGCGCATTATTATTTAAAAAAACTTTTTAATTGGAATTTTCCTCCTGAAGGTTTTGTAAATTTAAAGTTTGAAAATGTGAAAAAAATATCACTTTTGATATTTTTAGGATTTTTTTGGAAGATTTTTACTCATTTTTTGAAAATATTCACAAGAATTTTCTTGCCAAATTTGGGGGATTTAAAACAAACAAAAAAAACTCGTAAGGGAAACTTTTCAGGAATTATTGGAATTTTCTTCATGAAGGTTTTGCGAATTTTCAGAAATTTGGACAAATTTTTTTGCAGATTTTTGGGATTTTTTTCAGACAAGGAAACTATATTTTTTGGTGTCTGTAAATGAAGACAACAGGAGGGTTAATACATCTCAAATTAGGAGGTTACATGAAAGCAAACATCTATTTTTGAGTAAAAAACTGAATTATTTTTTAGCATATCTGGCTCTTTTTAAGACATCTAAGCTTGACAATCCTGGAAAAATAGACCTTAAAATAAGTTTTCCCAGCTAATTTTAAGATCTCAACATTCTAAACATCATATCTTATTTCAAGAAATCTTACCAAGACATTTTTCACTTGTTCTATTGGCAGATTTTTTTCAATTATTTCACGGTAAAAGTTCCTTGAAATAATTTTTTTTCTTGTTTTGAGAGGAGCATTTTTTCCAGTGCACACAACGCTTTGTTGAAGCACCCCCTGCCACACACACAACAGGATTATAATACCATCTGAGGAAGACTATAATCCACAGTGTTTCTCTGAGATATTCTTATCTTTCAGTGAAATCAAAATGCTGCTTTTAAACTGAGATCACAAGTTGAACATCTCACACAAGCAGAAGTGTGTTTCTGACTGAACATGAACACAAGCTCTGTTTGTGAATTGGTTCCGTCTTTGTGGGTCCTGTTTTAATGTCCTCTAAACCCTTTCCACCATCACCACTTCGGCTCCTTCCTGGTCACTTCTTTATGTGTTGGACACGTGAAATGGAAAGAAGATGGCTTGAGGAGTTTCAATGTACAAGAAGTGCAATGTTGGTGTATAAAAAAACCAGCACATTTTCAAGGTCTTGTATGTGGAGCTTTGTACATATGTTCATGTTCGTCAGAGGATGAACCCTACTGTGGGAGTCCCCTGTTCTTCCCTCTAGTGTCACCATGAGGTGGAGAATTTTGCTGTTGATTACTATGCAATTGTATGCCCAGTTTCATGGTGCCTAGAGGATGAATAAAAGCAACTCTGGCGATCATTATCCTGTGATAATATACTGCCAGAACTTTAGCTGTTAGCATGCAAACACTGGTAGCTAAACACTGTAGCTGCATGTTAGCGGTTAGCTGGAAGCTTTCCTGTGTCAGCTGCAGACTCTTGATTTGCTCTGCACAATATTTGTATTTCTTTAAAGAATAAAGGAATTTATTGTCGCGTTCACGCTGGTTTTCTCTGGTTGTTTACCAAAATCTAAAATGTTTCCTGCTGCAGGAACAAAACCATAATTTACAGCGAGGTTGTCTGGCCGATAGCGGCAGGCTGGTTAGCTGACAACCTAGTTTATATCAGTGCAGTGCAGTTTGCTAATTGGTGGAAAAACACAATAATAAATCAAATAAAGCAGACATTAGACCAAACCGATTATGTATTTCAGTGCAGAAAATGAAGGACAAAAAGGATTCTATCCTCCAAACAAAAAACATTGAGCATTTTTAAAATATTCTACATTAATTACAACAAACACAGTAATCAGAGCAGAGCTTCAAATAGTTCTTTATTCTATTAACTAGTGGACATTTAGCCTCTTTATGATTTCAAACTCTGGTCAATTTTAGGAATTTGGGACATTTTGCTTCCGTAACATTTCTTCTTTCACACTAGCAGAAAGAAAACTTTCAAAATAAAAGCTGGTAGGAGTTTATTTTACTTTGTCTATTGGAGATTTTATGCAAATTAGTGTGCATTGACTGAAAACTTGGAACACAAAAAACACTGTCTTAATGTGATTAATCAACTGGGGAGTTTGACAACATTATTTGCTTTAAACTCTTTTCTTAAAATGAGTTTTTCTCTTCGACTCTGAGCCATAAATCTCCACTTCAGTTGCTCCTAAATACACCAAACGTTCCAGTTTTATTCCCATTTATATCTTGAAGTTTTTACAAAAGGGTTTGTCTATATGTCACTTAAAACCTGATTTACAAAACATATTATACCTTAAAAACCTGGTGAAAAGGGGTATTCTTCTGTCTGTTGACTGTATTTTCTTATTCAGAGTGATAATAAGAGAAATAGAAAATCCTCTCAGTAAAAACTTTCATTTTCAATAGAAAAATCAAACATAAAAAAAAATACTGAACCTTGTTTTGACCAAAGCTCAGATTTCTGGTGTGGAAATTAATGCAAATCTAAATATATTCAGGTAGATATCACCTCATTTACATCTTTAAACATAAAACATGTGAAACTAAAGTCTGATATCTGTCAGTTAAAATATTTTACTCTGTTGCCTTGTAGTGTTTCTGCTCGAAATACATTGAAAAAGGAGGTGTGTGTTGTTTTATTGTGCATTTTTTTGTCTCTTTGAATAAAAACATCTAAAGTGAAGCTGTTCTGCCTGTTTTTTTTAAATTTAAAGTCTCATTTAGTTCACTTTTAATGCGGATTTATTTTTCTTATAAAGCTTCTGTCTGGATCAGAGTGATTGAGTCCAATAATGATTTAAAAAACATGATTCCTGGAGAGCAAAACACGAGATTTCCAAACTTTTTGTACTGAAATCCGTGCAGAAATTGATGGAAATCCATCTGATAGTTGTTGAGATAGTTCAGTCTTAATTTATTCGTCTGCTGTTTGTTGTTTGTGCACAAAAGAAGAATTAACGAGCAGAAGATTCAGACTTTCAGTTACTGTCAAACTGAACAGCTTCACTGCTGGTTTGATTTATTGTAATTCAGAGGTCAGGAGCAGAACGCAAAACTAATCCAAGTGACCGATGCTCCCTCGGGCTGAAATAGGCCAGAATTCAATCAGAAAACACCAAAGAATCTCCACATTAAACTCTGATATTTACACTACATGTCATTTATGAGGTCCCACAACAAACAAAAATGAAATTAAAATTAATTTATTGGAAAAATAAAGTTTTTCACTCATTGATTTTGGTTTTTGAAGCCATTTTCTCCCCGAAAACATTTTTCAGGATCAGACTTCACCTTTTACTTGTAGGTGTTTAATAAAAATTAGCCTGCACACAGATCCAATTTCAGTTCTAAACAAATTAGATTTTATATAAGCACATTTTTCACCCTGAAAGAAAACATTGATCCACGTTCTATAAGCGCACACAAATCCAGATGATTTCCCCTCGATTTTATGCTTTAAACACCAAAAATTAACAGAATTGTTGCCTAAAAACTGAAAATATTCACTGAGATTTTTGCATAAAAAATGAGGAAACACATGAAGGAGGAGGTGAAAAGAGAAACGGAGTCACCTACCAGTTATAAATGAGCGGAGATGAATCGGATGAAATGTGGTTTATGATCTCTATGAATCTGCTGGAAGGTTTTTAAAGCCAACAGAGACCCTCCCTAGTTCAAACAGCTGCAAAGGTCCTGGACTGCTGGGAAATGTAGTCACTAATCACAATCTATTAATAGAATTGTATTAGTTTTGTGGGTTTTTTTGATGTAAAAATCACCGGATTACTAAAGTTCTTGCATTTTATCCTCAGCGGAGCATAAATGTGTGAATTATGCATCAAAAAAACTAATTTTGCAGAAATATTCCTTAAAATCTTCCTTTATTTTGCTGTTTTTTTAAATTTAATATAGAAATACACAAAAATATCATTAAAATTACAGAAACAGAGTCAATGAATGTGTGTAATGTAAATTAACAGTAAGATTGTCTAATGTGAATAACCATAAAATTACCATTTTTTTTCAAGAAAAAAATATTTTTTGACATGCAAAAGGATGTTAAAATACATTCACAAATTTAGCTCACTTTTATTTTTATCATATAATTATTTCCTCCTTATACAATATATTAAATCCAAGTGTAATACTGTAAATATATCCGTCCAGTTCTGTAATTTTACAGATTTGTTTGTTAAATGAGAGATATATTGTATAATTGCAGATTTATTTTGTAGTTGTCTTCTTTCAGAAACTGCTTAGTTATTATTTAGTTTGAAATATCTGTGGACTTTACATAAAAAACTTCTACATACTAATGCTTCCAGACATCCAGGATGAATTGTGAGATTTTTACAGTTCCAATACTTCATATTATTAAAACTTATTGCATGTTTTGAATTCTAATGTAGCTTTTTCATGTCTTCTAGAAAAAATATCAGTGTTGAAAACCTGTTGTATCGACTTTATAAAGAAAACAGCAGATGGTTGAATATTTATTTGCAAAACTAGATGCACTTTTATTTACTGTACAAACTCAATTCAATGTAGATATTTATTTTATACATTATTCTTATGACTTATTCTTATCATTGGCTTTATATTTTGTACTGTCTATAATATTTGATATTTAAATTATTAATAAAGCGTCTTATCTTCTTCAGATATGCAGCTTATTAATTTACACATTAATAGATGAATATACATTTTAGCTAATATACAAATTAATATAATAGTACTCTGAGATTCAGACAAGTGAAAAGTGTGTCACGAATAAAACGTATTAATATTATTAATATACATTTATATAGATTACTATGCATATCTATAGATTAGCATACATATTTTCTGAGTAACAGATAAATTTACTGAATAATATACATATTGATAGATCAACACACATATCTTTAGATTAATTTATATGTTTGCAAATTAATATACATATTTATAGGGTTTATATTTTTACACATTCACATAATATAATAAGTTTATTTCTATAGCCCTTTACAACAGCCCAAAGAGTGACCAAAGTGTTTCACTGTAAAAAACAAAACAAAACAAAAAAAGCTTATAACAACACAGTAACTTAAAACAGGACAAACAGTCACACTGGGACTCACATCTACGGGCAAATTTAGAATAATCAGTTAACCTCAGCATGTTTTTGGACTGTGGGAGGAAACCGACACATGTACAAGGAGAACATCCAAACTCCATGCAGAAAGATCTCAGGAAAGCCGGGATACAAACCGGGGATCTTCTAGCTGCAAGGTGAGAAGTGCTAACCACCACGCCACCGTGCAGCCCGGAAAATATACAATAAAATAATAAAATAAACAGCATTAAGACAGCCCTACAATATAACATCTAAAAGAAATAAAAGTAATAATATGTCACCATGCTGCTCGGTATGAAAAGCCATTTTAAACAGGAGGGTTTTGAGCTGTGATTTAAACAGACCCAGGTCAGTGATGACATAACAACTGACATTTGAAACATTTCAGACTGTTTGTCCCCCTTCCATCAGGGAAAAGATTCCGGACATTAAACACAAAAACCAGCAGACTGCTTCTTCCCCAGAGATGTAGCCGCCATCACACCCCACACCATCCAGACATTCCCCCTCCCAGCTCATCTGTGCAATAAGAACTCTAATTCAACACTTGACCACTTTATCAACACGGACCACTTTAATTTGTATATAGCACTTTGCTTCTTTTTATTTTTTAATAGTATTTTTTATCTACTTTTATTCATATTTGCACTCGTGCTAATTTTCGTGTTCTTCCAGACAATTTCGTTGTACTTCTGCACAATGACAATAAAGTCTCATTATCTTCAAAATCAGTTAACTCACATCACTAATTTTGGCTCTCTTTTGGTCCTCCAGACTTTCCGTAGTGTTTACATCAAGCGTAGCCAATATGGCGGCGGTCAGTTAGCCGGTTAGCTGTACACGGGCAAATATTTTAAATTATTTTCCTTTAAGGCTCATATTTAGGGCATTTGCCGGCATCCATGTGAATAATGACGCCTTGGAATAATGCCAGACTGTTTTAAAGTCGGCAGGTTTGGTGTGTTTTTGCCGGAAGCCGGGCGTGTCGGAGCTAACGTGGCTAACAGCTAACCGCTAGCTGGAGGCTGAACATGACGGAGGCGGAGGAGCTGCGGCCGGTGCCCCGGGAGAGGGCCATCCTGGAGAGCTTCTTCGCACAGCTCGGCATGTTCTCCTTCGACCGGGCCAAGGACTACGTGGAGAAGGAGAAGGACAGCAGCAAGAGCGCCGGGGCCATCTGGGGAGCCCTGCTGGCCGCGCTGGCTCACCTGGCCGCCGCGGAGAAGGTGTATCACCAGATGACGTTCCTGGGACAGAAGATAGGTAAGATCAGTGCACAGGTGGAGGGAGACACACCTGGTAGGATCATTAATGTACACATTTTAGCCCGATAATTGCATCATTTGCAGAAAATGCCAAAAATTTGATGCTTTTATGTTCTCAAATTTGACAGTTTGCTGCTTTTTCTTGTCTTACATTACAGTAAGTTGAATATTTTGAGGTTTTAGACGACAAAAACAAGACGGTAAAGTTTATATCAGTCAAGCTGATATATATAATAAATGACAGTGTAGGGTCCTAACATAAAAATATATATTGTTTATCATATTCCTCGACTGGAAAACACTTTAAATCAACCTCTGTTGTTTTTAATCTTTAATAATAATGGCGACTTTACAAATAAAACTACTAAACTGTGCATTTCCCACTTCTTTTTTATACATTTTAGAGCATCCATTTAATTATTTAATCAGGAAAACAACAGTTAGTGTCAGTCCTGCTGCTTCTAAATACGATTTAGAATAAACAATAATTAGATTACAATCAGGTGTTACTGCCTATTTAATAGAGCTTTATTCATGCTTTTAGTGTGTTTTCATAAATATTGATATCAAAGATTGTTGTCCAAATGTTTTTGTTTTCTAAATGAAAATTCATGTTTCATCATATTATTGCAACAACAGTTGTGTTGTCATGTAGGAGATGAAATTCCAGCTCTTTTAAGTTCTTTTTAGCTGAATTTGAAGATGTGAGCAGATAGAAAGCTTCATAGTTCCACCAGCAGATGGCGCTGCAGCTCATAACCATGACAACCTGCTGTCCTCCTGCAGGCGGTCAGTCGTTCTTCAGCAGGAAGGACTCCATCCGGACCACCTACACGTCGCTGTACAACGAGCTGAGGAAGGTAGTGACGATGGGCCGCCACGGCCAGCCAGGCTCCGCCTCCTCCTACCTGGAGGACCTCCTGTCTCACCTGTCGGAGCAGCTCTGCCACTTCACTCAGGCCCGCATGGAGATGGCCGACCTGTACGAGAAGATGCACTCGCTGGGCGGCCAGAAGAGCATCAACTCTGAGGAGCTGGTCTCCACGCTGGAGGCCGTCCTGCACAAGTACAGCTCCAAGTAGGTTCAAGTACACGGATACTACTGCTGTGTACCTGCAGTACTGTGTACTTTATACCTCAGAGTACTCATTTAACGTGTGATTTACGCAGATATTAGGGCTTTACATCCAATATACGATGGGATTTTTGAGTGTTTTAGTCCTTAAAATCTGGTTTGAATCAAAAACTGAAGACTTTAATCAGTCTCAGTAGCAGTACTACTTCATTTACTGAGATACTGTGTACTTTATACTGCAATATGTGATTTAAACAGTCATTGAGCTTATTGAGGCTTTACATCCAAAATACGATGTGATTTTTGAGTGTTTTTGTCCTCTGGTTTGAATCAGAAACTGAAGTCTTTAATCGGTCTCAGTAGCAGTACTACTTCATTTTACTGAGGTACTGTGTACTTTATACTGCAATACAATCGTTTGACACTTGAATTCAGTTGTTAGTTCACCTCTTAAGGTTTTACATTCAAAATATGATGCTATTTCAGACATAAAATGGGATTTTTTTTGAGTATTTTGTCCTTAAAAACTATTCTATTATCTCCCTTTTTCAGTTTAGGTTTCAAATATTTACTAACATAGTTTTTGTGTGTTTTTGTTTTTGCATAATTCTTATCCAGTATTCTGCTTCAGTCTTTTTTCTGCCCAATGAATAATTTTACTTTAATAATCTAAATTAGTCAGATTGTTTGTTAGAGAATATGAGACTGTAGAGTTTTAAATTTAATATTTAAGCTCTTCAGTTAAATTCCTAAGCAGTACTACTTCATTTCAGGGGGACAGATTGTACTTTATGCGTCATTAAACTTATTTAACACATTCATTTAGTTGTTATATTCAAAATGCGATGCTATTTCCAACATAAAATGTGATTTTTGAGTATTTTAGTCCTGAAAATCTGGGGTTTAGTCTCCTTTCTTCCAGTTTAAGTTTCAATTATTTACTAAAATAGATTTTTTTTGAATAATGAATGCTTTCTCTATAATTACAAATCTAAATTAGTCAGATAATTTGTAGGAGAATATAAAACTGCAAAGATTTTACTTGAAAAATTTCCAGTTAAATTCATATCAGTTCTTAGCAGTAGGTCGACTTCATTTTACTGTGAAATGTTGTATTTTATACGTCTCTACACTCATTTAACACTTGAAGTAATTAGTTATTTTGCATTTTAAGGTTTTATACTAGAAATATATGATCAGTTTGTTGAATGTCATTCGGTGCAAAAAATGTCATTTTTGAGTAATTTTAGTCTTTAAGAATCTGATCTTGTTTGCTTTATTTTCTAATTTTCTAATTAAAACTCTTGATTTTTTAATCAGCTTCATTCTTATTACAGCTACAGACCCTCATTTCAAACTGATTTACAATTAAAAAGATTCTTAATGTAGTTGCAGAAAATAAAGGTTTCTGTTCTCTACGCTCATTTAACACCTAAATGAATTAATTATTTGGCATTTTAAGGTTTTATACTTGAAACACGTGACCAGTTTACAGAAAATAGTGCTTATTTAGTTCACAAAAAATTAGATTAATAAGTAGTTTTAGTTCTTAAAATCTGATTTCATTTCTTTTTTTTTCCAGTTTAAGTTAAAAGTTTTCACTTAGGTCTATTTTTTTTTTTTTTGCATAAATTCAGATTTCAAGAATTGACTAAAATTGATTTTTTGTGATTTTCCTGCAGTTTTCTTTCTTTCTTGTTTCAATCAAGGTTCAAAATGATTTCAGGACAAACATCAGTGTCAGTTTCAGTATCTTCTGCTCAATAAGTACTTCTGAGTACTTTTGATGCTACTCCAGTGTTTCTAGTTTAATTAATTCACCAACATCCATCCCATACCTGCTTTGACCTGAATTACGCTCAGAAAAACTCCAGAAATCAGCCAGATGAAGCTCAGAACGACACATTGAGGTTGGAGCAGGAGAACTTTCTGCTGAAGCGAACAAAAGCAGCGTTTTTTCCCCGGAGACTCATCAGCGAAACGCCGTCCTGCAGCAGGAAAACAAAGTGAAGAAACGCTCCGTGGCTCTGAGAGCTGAAGGTGACGTTCAGCAGCACCGACGTGTGGATTAGAGCGTTAAATAAATCAAATAAAAAAGTCTCAGCTGCTTTTAGGAAGGAAAAATTAGGTCAGTTACCAATAAGAGAAGAGAAACTTTATTTGATTCCAGTTTGTTCCGCTCTAAACTACCTTCATCTGCATTTTATACCGAGAAGATGAAACAGAGCATGTTTCTGATGGATTAAACCAAAAACAGATTTCTGCTTTCATTTAACCTTATAATTTGAGATGTTTTAACCCTCGTGTCGTCCTGCGGGTCAAAATTAACCCGTTTTAAAGTTCGAAAATGTGGAAAAAAAATCTGTTTTCACAGTGAAACTTCTGATGTCCACATTTTCAATATTTTTGGGAAATCTTTGAACATTTTTTAGTGGAAAAAAAGAAATGTTAAAAATGTTTCTTAAGAACATTCACATAAAAATTAATCAAAATCCAGCGAATTTCACAGGATTTTGGTTGATTTTTATGTGAATGTTCTTAAAGAAAACATTAGAAGTTTTACTGATATATATGGAATCACTTCAGATATTTTTAGGATTTTTTTTGGAAGATTTTTACTCGTTTTTTGGAAAATATTTACAAGAATTTTTTTGGCCAAATTTGGGTGATTTTTTTTAAAGATAAAACTTTTAAGGGAAACTTTTAAGGAATTATTGGAATTTTCTTCCTGAAGGTTTTACAAATTTTCAGAAATTTGGGAAATTTTTTTGCTGATTTTTGGGGATTTTTTTCAAACAAGGAAACAATATTTTTTGGTGCCTGTAAATGAAGACACGAGGGTTAAACTTATTTAGAGTTTTCTTGTAAAA
The DNA here is from genome assembly GCF_022539595.1 of Amphiprion ocellaris. NCBI lineage: Eukaryota > Metazoa > Chordata > Actinopteri > Pomacentridae > Amphiprion > Amphiprion ocellaris. The sequence goes on along the minus strand of NC_072786.1, from coordinate 26,089,787 downwards.
TTCAGCTCAAAACAAGATAATTTCCAGATTGTTTGACTTAACAAGATATTTAAGATGCATTGTCTTAAAACAAGTCCCTCCATCTGCTGAAATGTCTCTTGTTCAGTGAATTTATCTTAAATCAAGTAGGATGAGACATTTTGACTAAAAATAAGACAAATAGACTTGGTAAGATTTAGAGTTTTTGCAGTGTGGAGCTGCCTGTTACTGGAGAATTCTTTGTGTTTTTACAGTTTCTGGCTGATAAATGGTGTCATTTTGGTGATTTAAAAAAAAAAAAAAGATAATTGACTTTTCAAACCTTCAAGTTAACGAGTTTCCTCGCTGGTTTAACTCCTAGCTTGTTTCTGGCAGGTTCCACCACCCGATCCTGGGCCGGGTGGAGGAGGGTTTCCAGACCGAGGTGGACGTGGTGACCCAGCTGCTGCGCTGCCAGGCCCAGCTGTCCGAGTGGAACTTCCTGCCGGCGCTGCTCAGCCTCCACGGCGCCAACTCCAAGCTGACGGCGTGGGGCCAGCTGTTCCAGCGGCAGAAGGAAACCCGGAAACATCTGTTCGGAGGTCAGTCCCAGAAGGCCGTGCAGCCGCCGCACCTCTACCTGTGGCTGCAGCGCTTCCAGGCGGCGCTGCTCGCCAAGTTCAGCTTCTACTTCCACGAGGCGCTGAGCCGGCAGACGGCGCCGGCCGACATGCGGGCGCTGACGGCCCGGACGGCGCCGGACTACCACGGGAAGATCTCGTCCTTCATCCGCAAACACGACGCCAGCAACGTGTCGCTGGTGTTCGACAACCGCGGCTCCGAGAGCTTCCAGGGCCACGGCTACCACCACCCGCACTCCTACCGCGAGGCTCCCAAGGGCGTGGAGCAGTTCCCCGCCGTGGTGTCGCTGCCGTCCGGGGAACGCCCGCTGACCCACTGGCCCAACGTCATCATGATGATGGGGGACCGGGCGGCCGAGCTCAACACTCTGGACAAGGTGGTCCATTTCTACGACGACAAGGTCCAGAGCACGTACTACCTGAGCCGCCCGGAGCCACACTTCACCCTGGTGGTCATCTTGGACGGCAGGAAGTCGGAGAAGGATCTGCACATCGCCGCCTTCCTGCAGGAGATCTGCGGCTCTCTGAGGAACTCCAAACCCTTCAGCACCCTCAAACCGGGATCCAAGGGCTGAAGAAGACTGAAAACGTTTCCTCTGAGTCGCTTCAAATCTCATTTTGCCAAAAAAAAAAAAGTTCCAGACCAAAGAGATTCCAGCGGCTCTGAACTTATTTTAGCCGCTTCGTGTAACATTTAGTCGTTTTAATTCTTTTGCACCGATCACTGTTTTAAATGATTCACTTTTAATTTGTCTTTAGCTCGTATCTGCTTCAAACAAGTTAAATAAAGTTTAGAGGTGACTGCATGAGGCTTCTTTTTCTATCAATAAATACCATAAACGATCAGTGGATTTACTGAGTGGTAATTAAACATGAAAACGTAGTTTTTGGCTCATAATGTACGTGATAAAGTGTATTTAAACCGTGATGCGTATACGTTTATATGTATCTTACTTAGGTTCCTCTGCTGCCTTAAAAATATGAGTCAAACTGCTAATTAGCTGCAAAAACAAAACTAGTTGAGTTAAATTAACCTAATTTGAGAAAACGAGATTAAAAATCTAGACGTTGGTTGCAGACAGACTTGGTTCTTTTTACATTTACAAAAACTAAATTTAAAATAATTAGAATATTAAAAAATAGACATCTGAAGTTCAATTAACAAGCAATCAGCACAACTCATGTATTTATACTATAAAAAAAAAGTTGATTTGACTAAATTCCTGGAAGTTTGTTCCATTAATCTGCTGTTACTGGGATGTTTTGACTCCAGTCTCTCAGATTTTGACCAACAAATTCCAGAGCTACCTGATGTTTCCCTCTACCTGGCAGGTGTACCAGATAATCAACCATCTCAGCTGGTTGTGGTTTCAATGTTGAGTCTGATGGTGTTGAAGAAAAAAAGCCCGAAGCCCGTGGGTTTACAGAACACACCTGGAGGTTTATTTATTGAGTGTTGGAAGGAAACATTTAGTGACATCTCATTTAAAGAAGGTTCCATCAGTTAATGCCTAATTTATCTCAGCTTTATTTATAATATAAATACAACACGTTGATACGATCCATTTGGCTATACGAGCTCGACTTTGGGAAGCTCCGGTTTTTCAAATACAGCAACACTAACGGACAAAAAAACATTTCTCCTTAATTATCAAACACATTCATAGAAGCCTCCCTTTGAGTTAAATGCACCAACATGTTATGATGCTACATGCCAAGTACACGATCCTATACATCAAAGTGCAATGTCACAATGGGTTAATGCTAGAATTCATAATTCAGTAACTCTACTAAACACTTTTATGATTATTTCATTCGGAGTGCTGCTGCTCTTCGTTCAGGACATGCGTGAGTGGATTCACAACTTCCCCCCAAAAAGACAAGGATTTAAAAAAAAAAAGGCACTTTCACATTCACACACATCCCAAAGCAAACATCGGCACGCTGCGACGTCACACTCGTCCACATTCAGTGTGCTGTTCAAGTGTTTCTATTTGTTTTTTATTTTACTTTTCTTCTGTTGGGCGTTTTCACCCACAGCCCCACCCTGTTAGCTTATTGTGAATTTAAGGTTAACTAGTGACTTCAGTGTAACGAGCAGGTTTTTATTTCCACACACACACACACACACACACACACACACACACACACAGGAAGTGGCATGCTTCTTTTTTTTTTTTCCTTTGCACTCGTTTTCCCAACTCGTGTCGTGGCACTCAAGGCAGGCATGAATTATCTATCACTATTCTGGCGCTGCTGCACTTTACGAGGGAGCAGAACGAGGGCAGGCAGGCAGGCAGGACGCACTCACTCCCAACAAACCACAATTAAACCTTCAAATCCCACCCCGTCCCAGAAAAAGTCCACTCCGCAACTCCACCACCCTGTTAGAAGCTCCGGTCCGGGTGTGGTTCTTCCCCCCGGATCCCCAAAAACACAAGAAGGCTGTTTAAAAAGCCGAGCGAGGCGCCGCCGCCGCCATGGACATTCAATAAGATGGCTGAACAGTCGGTAAATACTGGAAACATTCATTACATAGGAAATAAGTTCACCCAACCTCGAGAGGAGTTTCGTGGTTTTTGAGGTGTGAGTGAGCTTCTAGCAGCTGAACGCAAATAAAAAAATAAACTTGAACGAACCGTGTCCTCCTCCTCTTCCGTCGTCAACCAATCGAGTCGTCGCAGACACAGCAGCCAATCGGGTCTAAGGAAAGCCTTTAGGGGGCGGCGGCCGACAGTCACGTCACTGGAACTACAACTTCACTGCGGCTGGACTACAACCCCCACGTCGGTCGGAGCCGCCGCCGTCCTCACAGCACTTGGAGCTAAACCTCTGATAAATGCTTCGATACATGGAGAAAGGAAACTCCTACACACCAAGAGATACACACCAACCGACGACACAGAAATATCATGGCATATCATATCATCATATATTAGATTTTATTACTACATAAAAGCCTCTTCCTGTCTCCCCCCGGTTCTACCCTCATGTTGATTATAAACACTAAGCGGTACCCTGATCTCCTCTTCTGGCCCAGTTTTGGCCCGGGTCGGCCTGATTCGGTTTGGCTCACATGGTGCAGGATTTGTCCAGCGGCGGGGGCAGAGGCGGGGTGCTGCTCTTGGGTGGGACCATGGGTTTGGGCCTCAGGGCGGGGGGCCGCAGTGGGGCCCCGATCCGGGCGGCCGCCACCGGCTTGAAGGAGCCCAAAGCGTCGGGGGATGGGTTGGCGGGTCGGGGAGGTCCGGGTGGAGGTCCGGGCAGCGGGCTGATGGGGCTCAGGGGGCTGAGGGGGCTCGGGGTGCCGGGTGTCCCGGGGGTACCGGGCGTACCGGGGGTCCCAGGGGTCCCCGGGGTGCTGGGGGTGCTGTGGGGACTGGGAGACTCGGAGGAGCAGGCGGTGACGGGTCCGTTCTTCACCTGCTCCAGAGTGTCCAGAACCACGTCGGGCGCCGGCCTGCAGCCCTGACGCTCCAACTGACGGAGCTCCCCGAGGGCCACCGTCACCGACTCCTCGATGTCCTGCAGGACCAGGAAGAGGGTCCGATAGTTAGAGGACGGAAACATCTGGACAACAGGTTCTGGATGGTTCTATACTCCTTTTCCAGTTCTACAGTCAGAACCTGGTTTTGGTCGACATCGTCCAAAATATTTACATAAAACTGATGTTTATAGAATTAAATCTTCATTTCTAAAGTTTAATAGTAAACTTGTCTCTCATATAAAGATTTAAAACATTTGTTGTATCAAGAACCTTTAACTCAGTGTATCTAAGAACCATTAAACCTTTGAACAATAAGCAGGTTCTGGATGGTTCTTTGCTGATCTCACATTTTTACTCAACAACTGCAGTCAGAGAACCTGTTTTTGGTCAATATCATCCAAAATACCTCCATAAATCTGTTTATAGAACAAAATCTAAATTTTATTTTGTTGCTGCACATGTGGAGGCAACAAAATCCATATCTTTTAAATAAAGTCTGAAAGACACTCATTGTATCAAGAACCTTTAACTCAGTTTATCCGAGAACCATTAAACTTCTGAACAACAAACAGGTTCTGGAAGGTTCTTTGCTCCTCTAACATTTCTAATCAACAACTGCAGTCAGAGAACCTATTTTTGGTCGACATCATCCAAAATAATTCCATTAATCTGATGCTTTGAGAACCAAATCTTCATTTTTAAATAGCTTCTTCTGTTTCACATTTATTTTGCTGCATATTAACGTGTCCGTGTCTCTTAAATAAAGTCTTAAAACACTCATTGTATCCAGAAGCTTTAACTGAGGTTGTAGGTGTTTGTTTTGGGAACTAATACTTATATTCTGTGATTTCTGTCAAATAAAAGTAAATTGTTACAAAATTTGCAGTAAAGTGTCATTTTTTATAATGTACAAGCTCCATTTTTGGTCTCCACCACCTCCTGAGGATCAACACAGTTTAAAGGCAACAAAACTATTTTAAGAACACTTTCAGTAACTCATTAATATAAATCTGTTATTCACTCTAGACTCTTATTCACAGTTTGGATTAAGCAGCAGTAAAAATGGAAATTTTTGCTGGAGTTTTTCAGATTTCGCTCTGATTCGGTCTAGACTCTATACCAAAGAGTATAAAGTTGTTGAGTTTGGCCTCAAAGCTGCTATTGAACAGCAGCTTCAGGCTTCAACTATAGATTTTATACAGATATATTTCTATGTTATATATAGATTTAGACGTTAGCTGGTGTTTCAGTTGATTAACTGTGGTTGAATTGTGTACCTGAGCCAGTGTATCGGGGTCTATCGCTCTGGATCGATGGTTGTCGTTGAAGCCGTGCTGACCGCTGCTGGACCGTCTAATGGGCGTGTCCTCCGGCCGTCGCAGCGAATCGTGGCGGCTCACCGTCATGGTGACGGCGGCGGAGCGGCGGCGGCGCTCGGGGCTGTCGAGGGGCGGAGTAAGACCCTGGCCCCGCCCCAGCAGCAGCTCTCTGGGGCTGAAGTGACCAGTGACCGGCGGAGAGCTCCGTTCCATCACATTGCCGTTACCGTGGTTATCGTTGGATCGGCAGAGAGGACGACGGAACAAACCGTCGGTTCTCTTCCTCCGGTGGCTGTAAACATGAAGAAAAAACACGATTAGCTTCAGTACTAACAATCAAACCATAATCAAAATGTACACAGTTTCAGCCTTAAAGGTCCCATCTGGTGAAAATCAGTTTTTATTGACTTTTCTATGTTTTACAAACTTGGAGGTGCAAAACAAAAGTTGTTAAACTACAAAAACACTTCCTGCTGCCTCCCACACAAAATGCTGCTTCTGCTAAACTAAAACATCTCTAAAAGTTCACCAAGTGTTCTGTTGGTTGTAAGAGTGAACAAAAGAGTCTTCAGGCACTGACAGCATATTTTCTGTTAAAAACGAGCACTCACTACAATAAAATGTAAAAATTTAACAAAAGGTTATGGAAAATTACCATTAGGTCGTACATAATTAACAAAATGACCACAAGGTAATAAAAAATGTTGATTCTGCTAAACCTTAAAATGTCAAAATAACCAGAATGTGATGAAAAACAGTCCCAGAATGACCATAAAATGACAGACAAAAACCCCAAAAAATGACCATAAAATGTTAAAAATGTAAGAAAATTATACAAATTAATGAAATGACCTTTAAGTAGCACAAAATGCTGCTTCTGCTAACTCTAAAACGTCTCTTAAAGTTCACCAAATGTTCTGCTGTTGGCTGTTAGAGTGAACACAAGAGTCTTCATGCACTGCCAGCATTTAAAGGAACTGAACACTCTGGATTAGTGTTATTATTGATGGGAATGTCTCGACAACAGTAACCACATTAGCCGCACAACCTGCTAACGCTAAGGATTTTCCCAACATTAGCTTTGACGGTCTGCCAACATGAGGGACATTTAGAGATGATGGAAACTTTAATTAATACCAATAAACAAGGCCTGGGTGGTGCAAAAATAACCAGAAAATGAAGAAAAACAGCCCCAGAATGACCTCAAATTGACATAAAACAACCACAATCGGGCGCAAAATGACCACAACAACCAAAGAAATGCCCCAAAAATAATAGAACAACCAATTACACTAATTAACAAAAAACTGATTAAAAATGACCACTATTAGCACACAAAGTGACACAAAATGCTGCTTCTGCTAACTCTAAAATGTGTGGCTGTTAGAGTGAACACAAGAGTCTTCATGCACTGACAGCATCTGAGGAACTGAACACTCTGGATTAGTGTTATTATTGATTGGGTTTTTCACTCTATTTTTCAGTAAATACTCACATTTTTGTGCAATTTATTGTTAAGTATGTGTACTATACTGCAGTAAAATGCAGTGTACACACTGATACATCAGAGTTAATATCTATTAAAATCACATCTAAAAAACACTTTTAGTTTTTGTGCTGATAAAACTGTCATTTTACTCTGATTGTTTTCTGAATATTGAACATATTATACGTTATTTTATTGGTTTCCACCACTGGTAAACCTCCATATCTCCTCTCTACGGTCATATTTCCGTCCTCAGGTTGGATCTTTATTGTGAGGAATCAAAGTGTGAAGCGTCTAGAGGCTGCAGACGGAGAATCTGGTCACATGAGAACCAGCTGTGAAAGCATCCTGATGAGATTCGTTGGTATTTTCAGAGGTGACAGTTGGAAAACGAGTTGAGCTCATATGATGGGGTTGGTCTTACATGACAGACCTGTTGTAGGTGTCCGGCGGCCGGATGTCGGTCGGGGAGCTCAGCTCGCTTCGGGAGCGTTTGTCGTCGGTGCTGCTGCTTCCTCCGTCGCTGTCGGCTTTCTGGCTGAGCGTGTCGGACATGGCGTCGGCCCTGAGGACGGCCACAAACTCTGAATCAGTGCTGAACCAACACAACACACCAGTCATCCATTAGCTGATCGATAACGGCTGTTAGAGACTCGCTCAGTCCAATAAGTCTGTTAATCAACAAGGAGCTCAATCCACTGAGCAACAAATCCAGCAGGTTCAGATCCATCAGGAGGCCGACAGAGGATCACACAGCTGCTTTAGAACGTTTTAAATGGACACACACAATATATAAATGTCTACACATACATGCTATAAATGTAAATACAAACAATCATGAATGCATTAACGTCATTATATTGCAAATGTATACAATGTTCTAAAACTGGAGGCAAAAAAATTATAAAAACACAAATTTCAGTGTGGATAATAATAATAATTTTATATACTAGTTATAAAATGAAAATATGTTGTGATAGCTGCTGCAAACATCTACAAATATTTGTTGCAATTATCCTTAATTATCTTCAGCCATAGAACTTTAAAAATTACTGTTAAGAAGCACCAATATGAACAAATTATAATAAAAACATAAACTGAAATAAACAAAAAAGCTCGACTGACTACAATAAACCTAAATATTTGTAAAGTTGTTTGAAAAAAATGCAAGTATAAAATGAATCTATTACACTCACTATGAATGTATTAATATTGTAAGAATTTAATGTAAATGTATGTGTTGTGTGTCAGCATACTGCAAGTAAAAAATATTTTTAAAATAGAGCTGAAATTAAAAAAATCTGAATTAAATTTGAAATTAACTGAAATATTTCAAAAATATTTGACAGCAGACTAAAACCAAATTGTAGTTTTTCTGTAACTGTCTCACAGCATATAGTACATTTTACCATTTTAGGAAAACAATAAACCAAACAAAAAAATATTAAAAAAACTGAAATTAAGAAAAAAAGTTTACTGACTATAATTTATAGACTTATTGAAAATAATATTTGTAAAATCCTGTGTAAAATGAATCATTTTTATACTAATTATAAAGAATTTAAAAAAAAAACTGTAGAACTGCAATTTAGAACAAAGCCATGATAACTATTTAGAATATTTTTTACACAAACAGTGTGTAGACATACACCCAAAGAACTATAAATGCATTAACATATTTATCTTGTCATTTTTTTAAATGTAAAAAGTTCAAATTATAAATTCACAGTAATAATTAATTAAAAGTGCTCATATATCTTTTCTCCTAATATATTTACCAATATTACAGACCAAAACCAAATAATTTTTTTAAAAATTTGATTTAATAAAAAAATATAATAATAATAATAATAATAATAATAATAATAATAATAATAAAACCAATAATTAAAAAGTATAAAAGTGAAATTAAGAAAGAAGCTATTATAAAATCTATTTTAACTCTTTATAATAATCTTTTACACATTTAGTGCATAGACACAGATCCAAAGAACTATAAATTACTTTACATATTTATGTTATAATTTTTAAAAAATTAAGATGAAAAATTCCCAGTTAAGAAAACAAATTAAAAGTGTACATATCCTTTTCTTCTAACATATTTACCAATATTACGCAGACTCAAACCAAACAAAAAATTTTAATTTAAAATTTAATTTAATTTAAAAATGAAAATAAAATTCAAAATTATAAAACCAAACAATAAATTTAAAAACACAGAACTGAAATGAAGGAAAACGCTCAACTGACTTAGTAATAAAATTAAAATATCACTGACTAAACCTGCAGTAACAGTGTGAGTACATTATACTGGTATGAGTTAGACTACTTGTAGTATTTTCAGTGTGCTGCTGCTATTTTTACTTCCGAGTACTTGGGGCTGATGTGTACAAACCATCTGGGGCTGTGCACTCGCCTGTCCTTCACCACGATGTACTGATGAGGCACCAGGCCGATGCTGCCGTTGTGTCGACCCTCCCACCAGTCATGTGACGCTCGCTGGAAGAGCTGCAGTGACGCTCCCTTCTTGAAGGAGAGCTCTCGGCCCGACCGGCCCACATAGTCGAACCTCGCCACCGCCTCCACCGCTTCGCCCTCTGAAAAGAGACGGAGGGAGGTGAGGAAGAGGCTCCACCAATCGGGAGGCGGCGTCTTTTCTATCAATTCAGATGGAGCGAGATGAGATGAGGGAGGCAGGGTGGGGTGTGGAGACGGGAGGTAGGGAGGGATGGAGGGAGGTGGTGGTCTCCATGGCTGCAGTTGCCGTAGCAACCCCTCTCTGGCAGCAGGGAGAGGCACGGCGGTGTGGGCGACCGTGTGGAGGTCAGAGGTCGGCCTACCCTCGTCGCTGGTCTGGGTCTCGGTGCCGGCGTCAGGCTCGGCCTCCTCCAACGCTCCGGGCTCGCTGAACGGACTCTCGCTGCAGGAGGAGGAAGAGGAGGAAGAGGAGGATCAGTCAAAGCGTCCATTCAATATGTGAACAAAGACGAATGCTCAGCGGGAGGTGAAGCTGCTCATCGTCTGCAGTGACAGAAGCACTGAAGGAGGGAGTGATTCTAACCGGCTGCTTTCACACCACCAGGAAAATCTGAAATCTCTTCGTCTGACAGTGTGAGCCCCGCCCAGATCAAAAACTTACATTCACAGTGTTCATATAAAGTATTCACCCACCCTGGAAATGTTGTCCTTTTATTGCTTTTCAGCACTGAATTATGGTCAATTTAATGTAGGTTTCAAAGAGGAATTTACCAACTAAAGACTGAGCATCATGACGTAAAGCATGGTGGTGGCAGCATTATGGCATGAAGCATGGTGGTGGCAGTATCATGATGTGAAGCATGGTGGTGGCAGCATCATGGTGTGAAGCATGGTGGTGGCAGCATCATGACATGAAGCATGGTGGTGGCAGCATCATGGTGTGAAGCATGGTGGTGGCAGCATCATGACATGAAGCATGGTGGTGGCAGCATCATGACATGAAGCATGGTGGTGGCAGCATCATGGTGTGAAGCATGGTGGTGGAAGCATCATGATGTGAAGCACGGTGGTGGCAGCATCCTGATGTGAAGCACGGTGGTGGCAGCATCATGATGTGAAGCATGGTGGTGGCAGCATCATGATGTGAAGCATGGTGGTGGAAGCATCATGATGTGAAGCACGGTGGTGGCAGCATCATGATGTCTCTCAGCAGCAGGTCCTGGAAGGCTTGTAAAGGTAGAGGGTAAATGAATGCAGCAAAGTCTAGAGAAATCCTGGAGGACAACCTGATGCAGTCTGAAGGGAACTGAGACTTGAAGAAGATTTGTTTTCCATCCAGATGATGACTTGAAACAAACGGTCAACGCTCCACAGAAATGGTTTAAAGACAACAAGGTGAAAGTTCTGGAGGCCAAATCAGAGTCCAGACTTCAATCCAACTAAGAATCTGTGGCAGTACAGGGGTCCAACATACTGTCATGGCTGATAAATTCATGTCAAAAAAGCCAAACAATATTGGCTATGACTCCATGCTGAAAAGCAATAAAAGAGGACAACTTCCTAGGGGAGGGAATGCTTTTTATAGGTGCTGCAAATTTCATACTGACACACTTGTCAGCAAGCTACGACCAAAAACTGGGTATTTGTACAGAGACAAAGCTGATTTTCTCATGTTCTGCAGAAAGCAAATAATTGAGGCTGTCTTCTTGTCTTAGATTATGTTGATCTATAGAAACGCCTCTGCCTCCACTCTGAAAGCCTCTGATTCAGTTCAACACTCTAAGATTCATTAGATGTGACAGTTACTCTACTCATCACTGCTCGCTGGATGAAGTCAGACGGGACAGACATTGGTTTCTTTTTATTTATGAGGCACTGATGCTGCCAAACATAACTTTGCTGTTGAACTGCCCTTACTCATGAGAACATGCCCTCAATGATTCCTCAAGATGCTTCGCTTCAGTGTCATCACTGCTATGTTGATTATCTGAACCCCAAAACCCACCAATGAGCTTGAAAGTTTTGCTATTTTCTTTTTAAAATGCCAAATTGACACTATTTATTAGCCAGAAACTGTAAAGACTGAAGAGGAATGGTTGAATTTTTCCCAAAAAGCATGTGGGTAACTCTGAAGTCAACTGAAAGAAGGTCTTTGATCTAATAAGACTGAAAATGAGCTTTTGGACTAGATGCTAACATGGTGGTGGCAGCATCATGGTGTGAAGCATGGTGGTGGCAGCATCATGACGTGAAGCATGGTGGTGGCAGCATCATGATGTGAAGCACGGTGGTGGCAGCATCATGATGTGAAGCATGGTGGTGGCAGCATCACAAAGTGAAGCACGGTGGTGGCAGCATCATGGTGTGAAGCATGGTGGTGGCAGCATCATGGTGTGAAGCACGGTGGTGGCAGCATCATGATCTAAAGCATGGTGGTGGCAGCATCATGACGTGAAGCACGGTGGTGGCAGCATCATGATGTGAAGCATGGTGGTAGCAGCATCATGATGTGAAGCACCGGTGGTGGCAGCATCATGATGTGAAGCATGGTGGTGGCAGCATCACAAAGTGAAGCATGGCAAGAAGCTGGGAATTTTAGCATTAGCATACTAGCATATAATAGTAGTCTGACAGATTGGATCAGGGACTAATGAGATAACTGGTTCTGATGGACGGGCCTCACCAGTACTGGTCTCCAGTCATACACTTCTCATAAACCGGGCCGGGCAGCTCCTTGGTGTCAGGGAAGATGTTGTCGTGGTTCAGGATCACCGTCTTAATGACCTCATTGACGTGAGCCTGACAGGCCACCTGGTCCAGAGTGTCCGGCGTCGGCAGCAGAGTCGGACCAAACACGATGGCCAGGTTCCCGGCGTCCATCATGTTCTCGTCGCTGTACTGGGACAGACTGCAGGGAACAGGAAGTGGGAAAGTCTCACTGGGAAGTCAAGACTTTTCTATCATGAAGAAACTCTGAAAACGTCCACCGAGATCAGACGGTCTCTATTATTAGGTAGGAAACGTCTCCACCAGGAATAGAAGATGGTTAAATACGATATATGACACTTATGTAATGGAGGGACTGAATTTTAAATCCGAAAAAGATAAATTAATAAGCATATGGCTCCGTTGGACCAAAGAAGTTCCCACACATACCAATATAATCTAAGCCTGATCTCCAAATTTACAACCATTTATGATTAAAAGTAACATTTCTAAGACATTTTGTACCCCTCAATTTGAACTTTTTTAGAATAATAGTGACAACCAGCTAAAAATGAATAAAGAAACAGGCTCAGTTGGATCAATGTCTTCATATCCATCTAAAGCCCAAAACCTGCCGATGGGTTAGAAATACCTATTATCTTGAAAAAAAAAATCACCAAAATGACACCATTTATCAAAAACATAAACTGTTAAAACAGAAAAAATAGTCAGATTATCAACTTTGTAAGATTCATTAAAATGCAACAGATAAGTCTTGATAGATTTTTGCTGCAACCAACAGGGATTCCACATTCTTCTCAATTTTTGTAAAAATAAATAATCAAAGAAATTCAACAATCATTTTATCATCTGCTATGATTTCTTTCATTCTGTGTCATACTCCATTGAAGATTTTCTTGGGTTTCTCTAATTCTAGTTGTGGTTGTTCTGATTTTATTGAGCTGCAGGACTTTATGTTGTACTGAAAAATGAACTAACAGTGAGTTAAAATGTGACAGGAGCAAAAATCGCGTAGAAACAGCTTGAAGTTCAGACATTAAATTTAAATTTTTACTAGAAAAAGGGTAAAAATATATATATTTTTGTAGTTATTTCAGAAAAGATGTCTGTTATTTATTCATTCTGCTTCAATGCACAAATTTCAAAATAAATGTAAAAATGTATGTTTTTTAGCGTTTGCCTAATTAAAATCCATTTTCATAGTTATTCTTTTTCTTAAAAACAGTCTGCTATTCATACATTCTGCTTTTACAAACAAGTTTTAAAATAGAATAAATGTGATTTTTTTTTACGATTGTCTAATTATAATGTATGTATATAGTTAATCTATTTTAAAAACGGTCGAATTGATTCATTCTGCTTTTACGCACAAATTTTAAAACAAATATGTGCAAAAATGTTAGTTTTTTTTACTTTTGTGTAATTAAATTCCATTTTTATAGCCATTCTATTATAAAAATGGTCTGTAATTCATTCATTCTTCTTTTACATAAAAATTTTAAAATAAGTGTAAAAATGTTTGTTTTCTTTATTTTTGTCTAATTAAAATCCATTTCTATTATTTTTCTATTTCAAAAATATCTGTTATCAATTCATTCTGCTTTTACATCTAATTTTTAAAAACAGAATAACTGTAAAAAAATATTTTATTACTTTTGTCTAATTAATACCTATTTTTATAGTTATTCTATTTTAAAAACGGTCTGTAATTAATTTATTCTGCTTGTACAGCTGTACAATTGCTATTGATTTTATGGCTTTAGGGTTTAATCCTACCGCTTTGTAGAAATAACGACACTTTTCTGTGTTGTGCTGCAAAACACTTCAGCAAATTTCCTGCCAACTACTAGCCCCTTCAGCTCATCATATAACTGTTTAATTGGCTTCTGGCTTCAACGTCTTAATGAAGCGCTGAGGTTTTTACATTAAACTTCAGGCCCAATTATTGCAGCTTTAATCTGACCCGGGAGTTAAACAGCGATGGAAATATTTTCATTTATTTGGGTTTAATATCGGTGAGGCTGAACGCGCTAATAAAGAGCCGGCTGGTGCATCACACCTGCACATCACACTTCCTGCTCACACCTCCCGCCTCGCCATCCCTCGTGCTATATTTATTTGAGAGGCTGGCGAAATGAAACGAGCCGTTTTATCATCTCTGCTCTGTGAGTGACTGAGAGACAGGCGCTATTATCGTCGTTTTTATTGCAGCTGAGGGCCTGGTTGAGTTTAAGTGGACACTCACTGGTTGAGGAAGGCGAACAGGTAGCGCATCACCACCAGCGTCGCCCTCGGGACGCCCAGCAGGATCTTCCGGATGCACTGCGCCCTCTCGTACATGTTTTCTATTCCTGAAGAACAAATAAAAGAAAAAAGAGAATAACTCTGAGACGTGACGAGGTGTCTGTAATGCTTCCCGAACAACAGCAGAAAGAGAAGCAGCCGGATCCATGTTGGCGCTGGCGAGGAGATGAGTTTCAGGAAGACAAAGACACACTGAGGAGAAACAAAGGCGCAGAAAGTGAGAAGGAAATCTGTGTGGGCTGAGCAGGCAGACAGAATCCAGGCTGAGCTTCACGGCAGCAGATGGAGGCAGAAAATGTTCCAGGTCGAACACAAGACTCGAGAAGTCTGGCTGCACAGACAGGCAGCCGGCAAAACACTAGTAATCAGCCTGGAAACACAGTAACCGACATTAGTATTTGAGAAATTTAACCTCAATCAACCATAGAAAGACACACAAATAGAAGGAAAAAAATCAGCAAGACCCTTTAGAAGCTAATCAGATTATGCTAGCATTATGAGCTCGTAAAGTCAGCTACAGGTTTTATTTCTGAGCTCTGTGTAGCTGTTTCAGCCTGCATTTGTACATTCTGGCACCATTAAAAGTAATTTACATAGAGACCAGTCATAAGATTTTAGTTGTTAGCCTTGGTCTATTAAAGATTAGCCTAAAAATGCCAGTCGCTAGCCTCGAGATGCTAGTGATTATCTTATCTGGCGACTAGCTTAGGAATGCTAGTTGCTAGCTTAGATTGCAAACAAGAAGTCTTAAATGCTAATTGCAATCCTAAAGATAATAGTGGCTAAACTCCTGGATGCTAATGTCTAGCCTAGGTATCCTAGCCACTAGCATCCATAGGCTACCTAGACACCCTGTAAAAGCTAATCAGATTTGCTAGCATTATGAGCCTGTAAAGTCAGCTACAGGTTTTTACTTTTGAGACCCGTATAGCTGTTTCAGCCTGCATTTGTACATTCTGGGATCTTTAAAAGTGATTTAAATAGAGACCAGCCATGAGATTTAAGTTATTAGCCTATGTCTAGGAAAGATCAGCCTAAAAATGCCAATTGCCAGCGTTGGGATGCTAGTGACTACTTTAGAAATTCTGGTAACTAGCTTAGGGATGCTAGTTGCTAGTGTAGGGATGCAAACAACAAGCCTATAAATGCTAATTGCATTCCTAAGGATGACAGTGATTAAACCTAGCCACTAGCATCCATAGGCTACCTAGACAATTAATGTCACTGTCTAGCTTAGCAATACTTGTGACTAGCCTAGAATATTAGTCACTAGCTCACTCATACTACGGATGCTAGTGACTGCTCTAAGGATGGCATTTTCTTGTCTAAGGATGCCAGTTGTAAGATGCATTACTCGTGGATGTGTCCAGCCTACAAATGCTAATGGCTATTCAAGGAATACTAGTGGTTAGGATTAGCCTAAGGATGCTATTTGCTAGCCAAGGAGCAATGCTATCATATAATGAACCCCACCAGAGAACAGACTGGTACTCACGGATGCAGGAGATCAGGTCATTGAACCTGTCCTTGGGGAACAGCGGGTTCTCCAGACCCCTGAAATAGAGCTTCAACACTCCAGCCACAGAGTTGATGTCGTGGTTGCTCTCCTCATCAATCAGCGGGTCGTTACCTGAACGACAGACAGAAGACGAATCAACTACATCCTCACAGTCGGATTATCGATCACATGACCCTCAGATGACCTTCCAGTTGACCTCTCACCTCTCTCGAAGGAGTTCTTGATGTCATTCACCTCCACCTGTGATCCTGACACCCGGAAGATGCCTTGATGCTGAAGACCTGTTGGAAACACAGAGAGGTTTTCATGTTGTATAAAGTTTCACATGTTCTTGATTGTTTAAAGATGTTTATTTGACATGTTTCCTTTAAGGATTCTTCTACTGTGAACTTCCTCGGTGCTACGGATAGCTAAGTCATTTCATTACCTGATCAATCTAACATCTGTAGTGTCAACATCTGCTTGTGGTTGAAGTCCACAAACATAGACAACAGAGAACCCTCGGCATGTTTGGGGCCAATTTCTCAGGTTGTCTTAAGTGTAGGAACTTTGTCTGGAGGTTATTAGGCATCACAAAAGTCATGGTGCCCCTTTACTAGCTAAACCCCCACAATGAAGTGGCTGTAGTCTGAGTGATGTCTCCTCTGGTCTCTACAGTATTAAACAATAACTTAACATCTCTACTCTCAACATCTGCTTGGTGTTCATGTCCAAAAACATGCTGCGAGAAGCCTGGACTAAAAGCGTCCATGTAATAAATAATCTTCGCCTCATACAGTAAGTCTTCGTGTACAGAGTTTCTACTTTGTTATAAGACTGTGTGATAAAAATAAAACTCCAGAGAGGCCAGAGGAGCTCATGTCTATGTCAAACACAGACACTGAGAGGTGGTGTTAAATGAAAGGCTGGCAGGATCTCTTCCTCATCTACGAGACGAGTCACCCACTCACTGAGCTCAGATATCCAGTCCACAAGCCAAGTAATTCTCACACCTACATCAACAAAACACTGGATCTGTAACTGACTTTGCCACTCACAAGTCAAGTCACTGTTATTTATATAGCAGATTTAAAAAAAACAGATGTGGTACTGGAGCATTCATTTTTATATGAAAGCAAAAATGCACATCACACCTACATGTCACCAACAGTGTATATGTAAATGTTCTTTAGGAATGTGACGGACTAGCCTAGGAATGCTAATCGAGGGCCTAGAGAGGAAATCTAGTGGCTAGACTAGCTTAAAGGTTTCTAGTTGCTAGCCTAGGAATGCAAATTACAAGCCAAAGAATCATATTTGACCATCTAGAGACACGAGTTGCTAGCCTACGGATGCTAGTAGCATAGGGATGCTGGTAGCTGCAAGTGACAAGTTTTGAAATGGATTTAAATAGAGATTACCCTTGAGTTTTTTAGTTGGTAGCCTAGGTGTATGACAGATTAGCCTGAAAATGCCAGTCGCTAGCCTTGGGATGCTAGTGAGTACCTTAGAAATGCTGGTAACTAGCTTGTGGATGCTAGTTGCTAACCTGGGAAAGCAAACAACAAGCCTTTAAATGGTAATTGCAATCTGAAAGATAATAGCAACTACACCTCTGGACACTAGTGTCCAGCCTAGGAATCCTAGCCACTAGCATCCTTAGGCTACCTAGACAAGGAACATTGTTGTCTAGCTTATGAATACTTGTGACTAATCTAAAATATTAGTCACTAGCTTATTGATACTAGGAATGCTAGTGACTGGTATAAGTGTGCTAGGGACTAGCCTACGAATACCTGTTGTAAGCCTAAAGATGTGTCTACAACTTGTAAAAGCTAATCAGTTGTGCTAGTGCTATGAGCTTGTAAAGTCAATTACAGGTTTTTACTTTTGAGCCTTGTGTAGCTGTTGTAGCCTGCATTTTTACATTTTGCCAAACTGGCATCATTAAAAGTGATTTTGAAAGTTGTTAGCCTAGGCCTATGAAAGATTAGCCTAGAAATGCCAGTCACTAGCTTTGCAATGCTAGTGACTACCTTTGAAATTCTGGTGGTTAGCTTAGACATGCTAGTTGCTAGCCTAGGAAAGCAAACAAGAAGTCAATAAATGTTAATTGCAATCTTAAAGACATTAGCAACTAAATCTCTGGATACAAGTGTTTAGCTTGTGATGACTTGTAACCAGCCAAGAAGATTGGTCACTAGACTACTGATACTAGGGATGCTAGGGATTAGCCTGGGAATATTAGTGACTGGTCTAAGGATGGTATTTTCTAGTCTAAGAATGCTAGTTGTAAGACAGATTACTCAAAGATGTGTCCAGCCTACAAATGCTGATGACTTTCCAAGGAATACTAGTGGTTACCCTATGGATGCTATTTGCTAGCCAAGGATTACTAGCCAATAGAATATGAATACTATTCACTAGCTTGGAAATGCTAGTGACGGGACTAGGAATCCTATTTTCTTGTCTAAGGACACAGAATAGTAGTTGTAAGCCTAAAGATGCTAATGTCTAGAATAAAAACGCTATTGACTGAACCTGAAAAAGCCTGATGAAACCACAACAACATATATTTCTGCTGAAATAACTGATGAATAATGAATATTGATGAGTGAAACTCACCATGTAAGTTGATGTAGCGGATGCAGCTCTCCACAAGCAAGGGTATGGCTTTGGTTGAATCCTATAAATATAGTCAGATGTTGGTATTTTATTCAAGCACAACATGTATATGTATGCTCAAAGTCAAGTCAAAGTCAGCTTTATTGTCAATTCTTCAATATGTACATGACATACCAAGAATTGAAATTTCGTTACTCTCTCTTCGTGCAACAGTAGACATTAAATAAACACTTAGAAAATAATTACAGCATATTCAAAACAGCAATTTGTCATAAATCACAAGCTTTCTCTATTGATTTTAATATAAAAGAGGTAACCAAGACTGGTTTCCCTTGCTCTGTTTCTCTCTGCGTAGTCATCCTATAGATTTAATCAGAGTTGGAACAAGGTGATACTCTCAGAGATGGAGGGATAGGAAGATTTTAATAAGGTTAAAGCTACTTAACTGAAAGGTATATGTTAACGTGTTAATGTTATGTTATACTGATAGCTGCAGAGGAGATATAGACAGGAAATGTGGGAGCCATGCAACATTGCACTTGATGTGATATATGCTGGAATCCATAGGAACATGTAGCAAAAATAGTTTTATTACCATAAAAATAACCCTATTAATCACATATTTAGACTTTTCTGATTTAGTATTGTTGTTAGAGACATCATACTTTATGATTGGAATATACTGTATGTACATTTTCAATAAAAACAGCCCCATCCAGAACATTTTTTAGCATGATACTGACTAATAAAATATGTAGAAACTGTTCAGAGGAGTCATTTTAAAGCCTGGAGTGGAATCTTCAGGTTGTAGGCAGTGGCCGACAGACAAAATTGACGGAAAAACAAGTTTAATAACCACTGAAGCTAAGATTAATTTATAAACTTTCACCACTTCGCTGACGACACCCTGCTTTACATTTACATCTCCCTTTCTTGTTCTGCCTGCTCCAGCTGTCTTCAAGCCATCAACATCTGAAAGTTTAACTACTTACTAAAACTAATGAGTATTTAGGCCATATTTCTCCCCAAATCAAGTAATATATTTAGTATTTACATCAATTATACTGTATCTCACATATAGAAATTACATCCAGACTGCACACTTGACTCTGATTAGTGAAGCATTTCCAATAAATTTTGCAATTGTCTCCAAAGCTGATCCATGACGGTGGATTTTACTGCTTAATGGTAAAACAGGAATTCTTAAAGGTGAAAATTAGACAAACAAGCCGAAGTCTGTCTGAAGTGAAACTCTACCTGGTGCTTGCTATGGGAGTTCTTCCGCCCACGACTGTAATACAGAATGAAGAGACAAAGAGTCTTGAGTTTCACAGAGCTCAAACTGAAGTAACACTTATTACTAAGAGAAAATGTGCACCGCGACCTGAGATAACACCTTACCTGGTAGTCAGAAGTTCAGCTTTATACCCTGCAAGATGAAAAAAGACGGGGGAAGTATTACAGAAGAGAAATGCAGATTAACGTTTGAATTACAAAATGTAAGACAGAAGACGAGAAGTCTTACCTTCTGCTAAGGCTTTCTTCAGGATGTCATGTTTGGCCTGGAGTTTGGAAATGAGATTACTACCCTCCAGATATTCACGGAATTTCTGAGAATTGAAAAATAGGCAGATAGATAAGCATAAATTAGGTGAATATTATTGAAAAAGCAGTACTATTAAGGTGCAAGATTATTAGGAGTAGTTAACTTTACAATGGATATAAGTACAGCGAGAATGACACAGAGAGAAACGGATCAGATGATTTACAACAGTAGTGATAATAAAAGTTTATGTGAGCATTATGTCATGTAATAAAGAAAAATATAGAAGCAAAATGACATAATAGAAATATTATAATTAAGTACTACAGTTGGTAATATATGTATTATAGTTTAATTTTTATTTTTCTTTCCTTCCAGGTATACCTGACTGGCTTAATTAGTAAAAATTCAACACTATTGCCCCGCTTCCATCTAATAAATGGATGTAAACAGCCCTAAAACAAATAAATGCTTAATGGACATCATTAATCATCACATAAGTCTTTGTCATGGTGCCCCTTTACTAGCTAAACCTCCACAATGCTCTTTGTTTGCCAACATGAACTGCCCATAGTCCGACTGATGTATCCTCTGATTGCTACCATATTAAACACTAAAAGCTCCACCTGATGGAGCAACCAGGTACTACAGCTAACCTACAATCTATTTTCTAACATACATGTCCTTCAGTATCAACATAAACCCGATCTTTAGTTTACATCTGCTGCTGCACAAGCAATATTAATCTTCAATAATTTTCGTAAAAACGATCAGCACCATCAGCAATCAATATTGGATATGTGTTGATATTGCTGATTTAGTCGACAAGTACATAATTTGGGCTGCTTTCTCAGCTTGTCTTCAATGTATGAACTCCGTCTGGAGGTTATTAGGCATCACAAAAGTCTTTGTCATGGTGCCCCTTTACTAGCTAAAGCACCACAATGAACTGCCTGTAGTCTGAGTGATGTGTCCTCAGTAAGAGGCTCCACCTGGTGGAACAACCAAGCACTACAACTAATCTAACACTGTGTATTATGTTGCAAAATGGTGTCGAAGATAGAGAATATTAAATGACTTGCACCAGTTCTGTGACAAAAAAAAACTTGCATCCCTAGAATGAAGTCTAAGTCTCCATATACACTCTGAGTTTGAACATGTTTTCTCACGGTGAAGTAGAAGAGCTCCGTCTCCTGCTGATTGGCTCGTCTCTTGGCCAGACTCGGTTTGTTCAGGTAGCCGTCCGACACACTGGACTTGACCGACTCGGAGGACGGACTGTGGGTGAAGCTCTGGGAGACGTCGTAGTCGTCCAGCACAGTCATGTCCTGCAGGGTGGTCAGAGTGGCGCCCCAGGTCTTCTTCACCTGCAAGGGGACACAAAACACAGAAAACACCCGTGGAACTCATTAAAAACCAAACAGGATGACTTGTTTGTTTTTGGTTGCACTGAACACCGGACACATCAAGTTAATACCACATTGTTTAAGTCATAATCAAGGATTTGACACAAAAACTGCTGAAATCTGAAATTTATTGTGTTACTTTAAAGTCTGAATTCTCACTGGATTCAGCATATTTGAAATATCTAACTGGCATATTTCATAGTTTGCAACATGATGTAAAAACATAATAAAAGATGCTGGCACACAATTAGGAAACTTGGATAAAAATGAGACTAAAATATAAAGAAAAAATAGTAAAATAATGAAAACTTTTGTAAAACTAATAGTTCAACTAAAACAAGACGGGCTTGTGTTGCAGACAAAATGAGCCTAAAGATAAAAATGGATCGAGCTTTAGATTGTTTTGCATGTTTGGGGTTTTTTTTGTTTGTTTGTTTTTCCACCTATTTTTTGCACAATATATAGACTGTTCTCTGCTCACTTTACAAACCCATAACAATCCATCTGCACAGTTTGCATGGAAATTTGCACAATACTGTACTATATTCTGTATATTTGCACTCTATTTTTCATTTTTATATTTCTCCTCCTCAACTGTAGCTGTTGTGTAAAGAGAATTTTCCCCTTTTGAAGATGAATAAAGGCGGATCTCATCTTATTCCGGGTTGCAAAACTAAAAACTCATGGCATAAAAGGAAAGCTAAAAAGTTTAAACAATTACTGAACAAACAGGAGCAACAGGCATGCAGGTTGCAAGTACATTCTCCCACTGTGGCTTCAAAATGCTTAGAAGACAAACAAAGATTGGATTTCAAAACTTTTGGAAGAAAAATCAATGAAAATTTGTCAAAATCGCATTTTTGTTATAAGACAAAATAACCTGGTGCCTTTTGTATTTTATACATATGCATCTATGGTTCAATCATAAATGTTCAAAGAATTAGAATAAATTATCAGCTTATTTACTTAACCCTTAGATGCACAAGTGGGTCAAAAATTACTCGGGGAGGTGGTTTTCTTGCAATATCTTTGTAAAGAACAGTTTTTATCATTTCATGTTCCAGCTATTCCTCAAAAAACATGTTTTGATATCATCCACTTACATTTTTAAGATCCCTTTAATACTTTTAAAAAAATTGTAATATTTGTATTACTACCCCAAGCTCTTTATAACTGATAATATCGTATAAGAGGTGATGCACAAACTTGGAGGGATGGACAAAAGCAACAGTTAAAGGAAAACAGTGGAAAAATGTCACAGAATAGAAGCTTATATTCTTCTATTGTTGTTCTGTGTAATATTCTTCTTTTTACAATTATCAAAATGTTCAAAATCTGCTATAAAGTAAAAAATAAACATATTTCAAACATGAAATCATTCTCGTGTGGACAAAAATATAATACAAACCATAACACAAATGATTGTTCTTAAAAAAATTGCCAAAAATGGCATAAAAACACATTGATTGACCCACTTCTGGAAGAGTGTAGGGTCCTATCCCTCGTCCATCTAAGGGTTAATAAATAAATAAATACACCATAATTTGGGTTTTTACAGGGAACAAAAATGTTTTTCTGTTGTTGGAAGGTAACGAGAAACTTGATTTAGGCATCATGGCTACACCAACTTACAAAATCCAGAATTATTTTTGCTAAAACAACATCATCTTCTGTGAAGCTCTCCCAAATATCAGCTGAGTCACTTTCTGAAGTTTAAAGTGTTCATAAACTTCACCAAGAAAACACCAAAGACGGTGTTCCTGCACTGATCTCCTGGATAAATACGAGCACTGACCTGCACCACTGGACTGAGGATCTGTGCTCTACTGATCCTGAACAGAAGGATGACTGTCAGCTCATGACTCAACACCTGAATTAATCTCATCACCGCTTCACGGATCAACAGCCCTGAATCATGAATCTGTAAATTGTTTACGGGCGGGAATTCATTCCCCAAAATGTCTGAGGAGGAGGAGTGTGTTCAAGCACAACTGCTCTTTATGTACATATGCAGAGTGTGTTTACTGCTTGTATAACGGCTGCAGGAGGGTTTTTATTTGTATATGATAATCAGGGCGTGTTTCTGTTGTAAGCTGCTGAGACATGCAGATGCAGCTCATTAATCCGGACTCCTTCAGCATTTTTATGCCCTTCAGGGTGAGTTAACAGCTGCCCTCCGAGCACAGCAACAACAGCAGCGAGGACGCCGACGGACTGCAGCAGCGGCGAGTCGCTTTCGCACGCCTCGACTTTATTTTTAGAGGCTACATCTGCGACATTATCACCCCATTAAATCTGTATAAATTACCATAACTCTGTGCAAAGTTTGTAGCCGCCAGATGACAACGTTTTCACGTGTAATCAGCTGAGGTTTGAGGCCATGTTAGCAGAGTGCATGTGGTCGTTTCAAGCCACAGTGAAAGTAGTGGACCAGGGGATAAATCTGAATGATTATCCACCCACGGCTAATATTTTCTGCTTCAATAGATCTGTTGTTGAGCAGTGTCACTAACAGGAAAAAAACATGCTAATTAGAGCTTTGCAGGATAGCTTTAAAAACAGAGGACAAGTTCTATGTCAGAAAAAAATGACAGATTTTAAATGATCGTATTCCTTTGTCACCAATAAAACTTCAGACTGAATAATTCAATTAAAAAAACAACAAACAAAACCCCCAAACAAACCGCTTCCCAGTCTGATTATCAAGCTAATGTAGCAGCAAAAAAAGCTAGCTAGATTATAGTTTTAGTTCTAATAACTGTGCTAATGCTAACATAGCAGGTTTAACATTATGTAAAAGTAAAATTAAAGTTCATCTTGACTTCTCAAAATCAGGAAAGATGTGAAATGATGCTAGCATCTCTTTGAAGCTGTACATAGAAAACAATGCACAAACATCAGCAGGCTAACATGCTAATGTTTAGTAGGTTACAGGTTTACCATGTCTACATTCATATTACTAATTACTAATACGTCCATGTCTACATTTAGCATATTTACACTGCAGTTTAACATGTTAGCATGCTAATATAAGCTAATTAGTAAAGTGCAGCTACTGTAGTAAAATGCTGCCTTTATGTAAGTTTATTAGTGCTAACAACCCAGCAGGGGCAATTTATCACATGCAGAGAAACTTAATGTAAATTTGGCAAGAAGTTTTACTGATCAAGTGAGTTGTAATAGAATATTTAGATGGAACAACAAATTAGGGAATTTTACTTTCTGTCCTTAAGGCTGGAGGAGGTGCTGCCTTTAAGGCCTAAATCAGGGAGTAAAAGCCTCCAAAATGCAGTAAACACCACAGATTTAGTCCATTTTAAATTTCTGACTGTGACTCTGGTGTATTTGTATATCCGACCTCCTCGTTCTCTATCTTCAGAGAAGCCAGGCGGGTCTGCAGCTGAGTGAGGCGAAGGGTGAGTTCAGCCTGGACCTGTGGCTGGGAGGCGATCTGGGTCACCTGACAGGAAGCGAAACAACGACACAATCAGGAAATCACCATACAGAGAAAACAAAAACAAAACTCAGGTATGACCTGTGTTAATCCGCTTATGTAAAAATCGAATTGTATGTTGATTTTAGATATTAATCTTCTGAAATGCAAAATGTCACAACCCATTAGCATAAAAAACAAAAAGGAATTGTTGGATTTTTAACTTTTCTACAGTCCTTGAATATATCATGTGTAACGTGCATTTCTTTTGGGGAAATAAACCAAATCTAAGCCTAAAAATCGTGATATTTCAGTCGAATCACTTTATTCTATATGACTCAACTGCAGCCAACTTTTTTTTTTCGTATTATTCACGGCATTATAATGTGTCATGTTGCACAGAAGACATTTCAGAGTGCAAATGTGAGAGAAGCAAAAATACGCCCAGAATCTCCTTGGAGTTCAGAGGCTTAATGTGATATTTTACGATTCAGACCAAACATAATCGACTGTCTCCATGCATTAAATCTGAACTCCCAGCTGTAATACTGACTGCGTCTCCCATGTGGGCCTGGAAGCTGAAGCGCTGCGGCGGGCAGAAGGCAGTCGGGTAAAGGCCCAGCAGACGCTGCCGGTCTCGGGCGGGATCCAGGCCCTCCACGGCCCCCTCCAGGACCTCCAGACCCGCCCTCCTGGAGGCTTCAAGGCTCAGTTCGGCTGATAGGTAGGTCCTCAGAGACCGGCTCAGACTGGAGTGGTACCCTAGGTCACAGCACTGAGGCAAACATGGAGGGAAGGTCGCATGTTAGAAATAAATCAAAACACTTAATCTGGATGCCCATTAGCTTTGCACAATGCTGCTGTGGAATAGTGAACGAAAGGAGGCCATTTAATCTGCAGTTACTGCCTTTAGTTCTCAGTTAGCGGGACATATTTTGGAACGGTTTAATGTAAAAAACAGACATATAGTTGTTATTTTTTTGTCATTTTATGCCATTTGAAGTCAACTGTGGCTCACATAACATTTTCTACTGGAAAAAATCAAAGGAAAATTTACACTAACTCTGTTCTCCGTGTGTCCTTTCTCCGAGTGTCCCTGGTCCCAGAGCTGGATGCTTCAGATGTGTGGTTGTTCTCCCACCAACTGTATCCCTCTACCTCTATCCCTCTACCTCTCTACCTCTATCCCTCTACCTCTACCCCTCTATCTCTATCCCTCTATCTCTACCTTTCTACCTCTTCTGTCCCTCTCAACCCGCCCGGCCAGCAGCAGATGGTCCCCCCACATTAGAGCCGGGTTCTGCTCCAGGTTTTTTTCCCTGTTAAAAGGGTGTTTTCCTGCCACTGTCTCCTTAGGGCTGCTCTGGGGGTTCAGGCATATGGGTTCTGTAAAGCGTCTCGAGACAATTTGACTGTAATTGGCGCTATATAAATAAAATTGAAATGAATTGAATTGAACTTCTCGCATCAGAGGCACTCCCAAAATGTCTCATTTTCTGCTTAAAGACTCCATGCATACAGTTGAAAATTGAGTGTATTGCTTTAAAACTCACAACATCCACCATTTTCTGTGGCGATGAGCAGGACGTCACTGTAATATACTCACGTCTATGATGTCCGGCAGGTCGTGGATGTAGTATTTGAACACAGAGGCGTTGGTGGCCTCCAGAGTCAGCAGATACTCATTTCTGGCTTTCAGGGCCTTCAGTTTGTTCTCTGAGTACTTTGCCTTCCTCTGACGGAGACAGAAACAGAAATAAAAAAGATTAAAATACTTGTTTTGGAGAAGCCAAAACAGCAGCTGCAGAAAGCTGATAGGATTCAGATGAAAACTACCCGCTGGGGTTGGTTTGATCAGTAACCCAGTATTTAATATTTACCTTCTCCCTCATCTTCTCCATCTTGCGGGCGGCGTTGCGTCTCTGATGGCGTTCTTCTATCCGGAGGCCGAACACAGGCTCCACCCCCCCGCCGGACCCCGACACGCCCTTCACCCGTCCCTCCTGACGCTCCGCCTCCCGCAGCTTGGTCTCCGCATTGATCGTCTCCGCGTGGTACATGTGATATGTCTTCATCACCTAGGCAACAGCAGCCCATAATAACAGTCATTTTTAACTGTACAGTAACTTCATTAAATGATCAAAGTTCTACCTTCATAATCTGAATATTTCCAGAGTTCCAGGTGCTTGAATCCATAGAGGTGAGTCCAGATTTATCACTTTTTAATGGACTTTTCCATCATTTCTGAGCCTCAGAACTTCATCAGTACAGCAGATAGAACCAGGACATTTAGGAGGAAAAAAGCACCTGAGTTCTGGTAAAAACTGACACCAGATCAGGATGAATGCAGGGATTTATTGAGTCTTCTTGCCAACTAATCAGCAGAAACTCAAAGAACTCACAGCTTCTGTTCACCAGGAAATAGAATGAGTGAACAATGAACCTGCACATTGTTGTGTTTGTATTTCTGTTTAAGTTCAGGCTTAATAAACAAGATACCAGATATTAATCAGTGATCTTCACAGTTGTCAGTAGGTATACTCTTGAACTTTCTACAGACGACGTTCTCATTTCTGGCTTCCAGTCTTTCTTCCAAAAAAATGTCATGTGTCTATCTGCTGCACTGAAGAAGCTCTGAGGCTCAGAAATGATGGAAAAAGTCCATTAAAAAGTGATAAATCTGCACCCACCTCTATGGACTTCAAGGACCTGGAACTCTGAAAATATTCAGACTATGAAGGTAGATCTTTGATCATTAATAAAGGTACGGCAGACAAAGAACCAGCTGATCCTGAGGAGGTTCAGGAGGAACTTTTTCCTGTTGTATTTGATTTTATGAGGAAGGATCTGTACAGATGAAGGGACTCACGGTGTAAAGCTCGTTGAGAAGCTTCATGAGATCCTCCTGAAGCTGAAAGATGATCTCCTTACTCTGGAAAACACAAAAACAGTAGAAAACCTCATCAGCACCAGATAAATATGAACATTTACACAGCAATCAGTAATCTGAAATCACTGAAGGACCACATTGTACTGTGCTGTAGTAAAGGTACTGCAGTAAATGTACAGCAGTAAATGTACTGCAGTAAAGGTACTGCAGTAAATGTACTGCAGGAAAATGTACTGCAGTGAATCGAGGAAATATACCGCAGCAAAATGCAAGAAATGTACTGCAGCAAATGCAGTAAACATACATAGTAAATGTAGTACTTGTGCTTCAGTAAATGCAGTATTTGTACTTGTACTCTCTGGTGCGTTCAGACCTCCGGGTTTGTTGATTCTAATAAAAACTAAACTCAGTTTTCCACATTTTACTTCTGAGATTTTCAGCCTCACAGTTAACAAAGTAAACACACGCACACACACACACACACGCACGCACGCACGCACGCACGCACGCACGCACGCACGCACGCACGCACGCACGCACGCACGCACGCACGCACACACACACACACACACACACACACACACACGTGCACGCTCCAACTTTAGCTCGGTGCTCCATTATTCATCTCTTCCGGTCGTCTTTTATTCATGCTAACTAAAGTGCAGCAGCTCTGAGACCTGGAGACAGACGGCCCAGTGGCCATGACAACGCCGACAGCCCCGTGTCCATGGCGACGGGCTCAACCGATCGTCTCTCAGCGGGCGCCATGGGAACGGGATCCATCCATCCTGGGATTCCTCAGTGGTTTAGCATAATGTAATATTAATGCTGCTTAGCTGCGTTTATGAATTAATTTGTTTGTTTGTTTACCTGCTTGTCTGAAGACGATCGTTAATTAAAGCTGCTGATCGATAGTTTTATGGTAATTAAGAATCTGATCAGTCGCTCGTAGTGACAAAGCATTAAGAGGAACCTTTAATCTTTTACATTTATTATTCATCCATTAATAATGAGGACATTAAGCTATTTGAAGGGCATTTTATCCTAATAAATAATGAATAAATCCATTGAATTTTAATAGATGTTTTGCATTTTTTACATTTTTTAATAATAGTAATAATAAAAAACATGAAAATGATCCTTTCCATCTTCTTTATGTGTTCAACCCCAAACTTTACTGTTTTAATTCAGTGTCGCTTTCAACACTAAGTAATTTTTTTACCTTAAAAAAATCATTAATTCAATGAAATTAAACATTTTTTAACAGCATTTTTATTGGAATAATTAATATAAAAATATGTTATATAAAGGTATGTCTTCTAAAGGGTTTAAGGGTATTTTAAAGGGAAAAATTATAAAAAGAACATGAAAAGAGCCTGATATTTCCCTTAAGAGTTGGTGGAGACCAAACATGGAGCTAAAAGAGACTAAACGCTGAACTTAGATTAAATCTGACTTGAAATTTAAAATAATAATAATAATTATAATTATTATTATTGTTATTATTGACAACAACAATAATAATAAGAATCAGTATTATTATTATTGTACATTTCTAGTCAGATTTAACCTAAGATCAGTATTTATTCTCCATTATTATTATTGTTGTTATAATAATAATTATTATTATTGTTGTTATAACAATAATTATTATTATTACTAATAATAGTGATAATAATAATAATGATAATAATTAATAATAAGAAGAAGAATAACTGCTTTTTAATAGCATTTTAAGAGAACAATTAATGGACAAATTATTAATTTGTATGTCTTTTAAGGAGTTAGCAGACCCAGAATACAGCTCAAAACAAAGATGAACACTGAATGTAAATAAAACTTGAATCAAAACTGTTCACAATAATGATAAGAATAATGATGAAATTTGTGCATGTTAATGGCATTTTAAGAGAAAAATGAATGGACAAATTAAAGGATTTAATAAAATCATGTCTTCTCATGGACTTTCTGGCATTGTTTAAGGGATTTTTTAAGGAGAAAGAACTCTTAAATTTAACAAAAAACATTAAAAAGAACCAGATACTTCCCTCAGGAGACCAAAAACAGAAATTTTATCTAAATTAATTGATGAATTCCACATTGCTTTCTTCCTTTAATCCAATATTCTAACACAGACTCATATTTGTCGCTTGTTATTTCTACATGCTTTGCACCTGCAAACCTGGATTAACAGTAAATATCATAAAGTCATAAGCACTGTATTAATTCCTATTTTTAAATTTATTACAGCCTCACTTTAATGTGGAATAACCTGCGTCTAAAATGTGTTTTTGCCAAACTCTTCTTCAGAAACAAGGGTCATTCTGTCTTGTTTCAAGCTGCCGACTTAAAATAATAACTATTACTGCACTAATTTGCACTTGTTTTAGGAAAATAAGGTTTTTAGGACACATTTAAATACCTTAATGTGACTGGGGACACTGATTTATAGGACGTACTGGATGAAAAAAGGAACACTACACTATAAACTGCATCCAAAATATTAAATACTGAAGTAATTTCAGTACTTGGTTGAAGATGATGGAGTTAAATCAACTTCTAGACTCTACTACAAAATAAAAGTCTTTATTAATCTCAGTATATGATGATGATGATGATGATGATGGTGATGATGATGATGATGATGGTGGTGGTGATGATGGTGATGATGATGATGATGATGGTGGTGGTGGTGGTGGTGGTGATGATGATGATGATGGTGATGATGATAATGATGATGATGATGATAATGATGATGATGATGTTGAGCTGACTCACCCTCTTCAGCAGCCGGGCCGAGTCCTCGCTGATGTGGGTGAGTCGGGTGATGACGTTGTTCAGGTAGAGGTCGCTGAGGGTGGCGTGGTCTTTACTCTCCCTCCTCACCTGGAAAACACACAACATTTCATATCCTTTCTATTATTTAAAAAAACAACAGGTGTAAATAAAAGTCTGAAACACATCAGCTGACCTGGTTTAACAGCAAATACCAGCAGTTGACTGGAGAGAGAAGATTCTGGTCTTTTCTGGAAGAAAACAAACCAAAAATACTTTAATGAAGCACAAACACAACCGTTTTTAACAGATAAATCCAGTTTATGAACAATTACACTTATGTGAAGTAGATTAAATAGATTTAAACTAGCAATTTAATGCCTTAATACCTACTTTTACCCTTTTGTTTTCCCCATACATAGCTTTAAGGCTGTTAAAATCCTCATATTCCTCAATGAATGATGACAAAAATGTGGATAAATCTGTTTTAGCTAAAGCTAACGGCTAGTTTTAGCTAGCATGAGATATTCACAGCAGTTTACCTCTATTTTCAAGTTTTTATTCTCTGCTGTAACAAGCCTTTATGCTAAAACTTTTCCAAGTAAGCGCCTGATCTAATGATATTTAACCACAACTGTTCAAACTTTCCTTTGCTAACCTAGGCTAGTTAGCTTCTGTCAGTTCTACTTTTAAGGTTCAGCTCATGTTTTATTGATGTGGCACACCAAATTAAAGCATTAAAATTCATTACTATGCTAACCAAGGCTAGTTAGGCTAGTTAGCTTTTGTCAGTTCTACTTTTAAAGCTTGATGAGGCACAAAAAACTAATGTTGCTGAAGAACTAAAATTGAGTCTTCGGTTTCAGGAAGCAGGACAAAATGGATAATTAGCTATAGTAAGGCTAGTAGCTAGCATTAGCTAGCTCGAGGGCAATCACTGCAGCTTACCTCCATTTTTTTAAAGTTCTTGTTAAATATTCATGCTGTTTTTTTTCTAAAAGAAGACATTTTACGGTATAAAAAGTACTGAAGATGATAACATATGTAGACAATTCACGATGCTCAACCACAACAAATTCAACTAAAGCTAACCAAGGCTAGCTAGATTCTAGCAGGACTACTTTACTGTCTTCTTCATCACATTTCAGACTTAGCTGTCTGCTCTAATGTCTTATTGGTGTAGCATAAAAAAATTAAACACTGAGGCAACAAAACTGAAGTAAACAAGGGGCTAAATTAGCCTAAGCTAAAGCTAACAGCTAACTTGAGGTCAACCACTGCACTTCAACTCTGTTTTACAATTCCTGTGATATTTGAGTGCTAATTTTAACCCCCCAAATCTTCATAGTTATAGTATATTTAAGTATTTATAGTGAAATTAAACTCGATTTTGGCTAAATATGTAACATACATACATTTGGTTTTGCAGGGCTGCATTTTTTTGGAACCTTAACCCTGCTTATCCAGTATTCCTACAAATATTGATCACAACGCCATAGTACACACTGACAACAGCTTGTTATTGCTATAGTAAGTAAATTAAGTAAAATTAAGTAAATGTCATGACATTTACATCTGAATGTCTAATTCTTTTCAATGTGTTTTTTGGTTTTACGTGTTTACTTTCTACTGATTTTTAGGGTTTTTCTTGTAAACTTAACCTTAAACCCAGTCCTTCTCCTAAAATTTAGAGACTTACCTAACGGAGAGTTGCTTTTGGTTTTCAAAAGGACCTCACACCTCCACAATGTGACAGTATACACATATCTGTGCCTCCAAACATGAATTATTTGATATCAATCACACATGCAGGCCTACTTGTATTGCTGATGGTCTTTCGTGCTGCGTGTTTTGGCCATAAATCTCTCCGCCAGCTTCTCCAGGTTCCTGGAATATTCGGTTTCGATCTCGGCCTTCTTCCTGAAGAAGTCCTGCAGGTCCTGAAGCAGCTGAACTCGCATCTCCGTCTGCTGCTCCAGACATCGCTGCTGCTCCACGAGTTGGGTCCGAACATCTGCAAACACAAAAATACAGCGTCAAAACACCAAAAACCTGGTGTTCAATGGTGTTTACCTCAACAGAAAACTGGGGAAAAAAGCAAATATTCAACCGTAAGAAGCTTGTTTACATTTTTTGATGTTGCTAGTTAGTTTTCTGTCTTTGTGTAATCAATTAATGGTTTATGGGTGGAAATAAAGACAAAGGAGGTCCAACACTTTTCCCCAGTAGAAGATTAACTTGGACATGATTTTATGACTTTCAAACCAACTCAACTTTACTCAAATCGCTATATTTCAATAAATTCATTCATTCACGTGGACAGTCAGCTGGCACAACTTCAACAACCAATCAAACTGTACTTTACTACCAACCAATAATAAGCAAATACCAATAAAGACAGGAGATACAGGAGTAGAGATGCCTGCAGACGAAGCACTGATAAATAAAAAAAGGAGTCACTTTGTCTTCTGTAAACATGATACAGAACAAAATGGAGCTACGTGCAAATGCAAAAGGTAGAAAGTATGTTTTAAAATCGGAGCAATGTCACATAATCTGTACAATATATGTTCAAGAAAAAGGTAACTGCATGAAACCACATTTTTCAACACAACAGCCACATGCTAATGGTATGTAGTTTGGTAAACTTCAATGTTGGGAAATGAAAAGTTTCTGGCAGTAATGACAGATGTGGTAAACAATCCTGTAGCTTAATTTTGTATTTCAGAAAATACTAACCAGCTTAAAGATGGATGAACGCTGCATGACGTCACTGAAGGATTTCCTTAACGCGATTTTAAAGTTTAGCGACAGTCACCATCATGGTCTGACTCCTAACTCCCAGCTGGGAGTTAATGGGGAAAAAAACTACCAAAATCTGTTTTTATAAATAGCAAATTGTTCTTTTATGACATGTGACTGTAAAATTACAGCTTTACTGTATTTAAATCAACGGATATTTGCCACCATTTAAATGTAAAAGATGGTATCTAAGTTTTTAAAACGTTATTTTACAGATTTTTCCTTTTTTGCTTAATTAAATTACGGATAATGCAAGACGGCGCCCACCGAGGTTCAACGTCTTGGCGTGATTCTCGCGCAACCGCCGCCAATTTAGTCAGAATTTTCATTGTAACTGCCGAGTTTCTGTGCACATAACAATAAACCTTTTGAGTCTTGAATAATAAATACTAAAATTACAAACAAAAATTGTATTTACATGTTGATGGGGGGGAAAAAAACAGGCCAAATCTGTTCAAACACGAAAAAAAATCTACATTTTTACACCAGTGATTAATTCTTGTAATACTGTATTCTACTGTATTTAAATCAGAAAAAAGTATATTTTTTACAGATATTTGCAGTTACTTTCACTGTATTCCACTGATTTTTTTTTTACATATTAGCACATTTGCTGCCAGATTTTTACATTTTTTTTAGGAGGATTGTGTTTTACAGTGTAGAGGATTTGAATTCAGATGATACAACTAATGAAAACTGCCTAATTAGAGGCAGATTCTATGTACTTATACAGAATGATTGAGGTAAATGTGATGGTAGATGGTGATATTGATTTTAGCTGTGACCGCCCAGTCCTGGTTTTGCACGTTTTGTTTGATAAATCTCTTTGATAAATGGATGAACTTCTGATTAAAATGTTGAATTTCTCCGTTTTTCCTGCCTCCACGTCTTCGTTATGGTGTAATTACTGATGAACATTGTCCATTTTTCCTCTCAGGAGTCACCTTGGACGACATCCTGCGACCGCATTAAACCACCCACACCTCCACGCATCCACGCACACACACACACACACACACGCACACATACACACGCACACACACACACACACACACACACACACGCACACACATACACACGCACACACACACACACACACACACACGGCGATGCTCGGCTGCACGCTTCGCTGCTCGCCGCTGTTTCAGAGCTCGATCTTCCTGCAGCGGGCGAGCGAGCACCGAACACACAGCGACTCCGGCTCTCTCTCTCTCCAACACAAAGATCCCCGGGGACTCCATCCACTCCACTACCTGTTGTCTTGGCAACCACACATTGTGAGCGAGCCACGTGAGGAGGAAGGTGAAGACGAAGCCGCAGTTTGCTGCTCGGGCCTCCTGCTGCCTCCACAGTCCATAAAACTCTGCTATTGATCGAGTCCATCGATCGTTTTCCCACTAATTTAAAATGGCCGCCGTCTCACGCGGAGCAGCAACGCTTTTATGTGAACGAACGGCAGCCTCTGATTGGCTGATTGGCCACACGGGACGGTTTTTATTGGGCCGTTAATCGCTGCTCTGAAACCGGAGTCGAAGCTTCGTTTACCACGTTTCGTTTAAACGGAGATTAGAAGCAGCAGAGTGGGAACAATGATGTGGACTCCGGTGTGTTGTTCTGAGCATCTGATGGTGAAAACACACAATTAACAGGAAGACAAACGCAAATATTAACACAAACATCCATCTGAAACCAACAGGCACCTTCTGCTCCACCGTCCTTTAAATCAGAAACTATGAATATATTTAAAATGTTATCTGTGAAATTTTAGCTTCTTGTATTCGGTAATTTACAAGATAATTTATAAACTGTCGGTTGACCCACTATCAGCACTTTTTAATTGGAGGCAGTTCGAACAACTCTGGATATTCAAAACAGTATCTGTGAAATTTCAGCTTCAAATATGGAATATTTTCTGAGATAATTTCTTTAAAAGATTGCCTGTCAACCCACTTTCAAGATGTTCTATACATTTTAATTATAAATGTGAGGCTGGTGGAACAACATTATCTGAGGAACTATTAAAAATAAAAGCTGCATAGATGTGACAGTCAAAAAATACAGAAAAGTCCAAAATACCTTCAAATTTGTCTGAAAGGGATGCCGAAATGTCCAAAATTAGTTAAAAACTGTCCAGAATGTCTCGAACGTTGTATAAAAATGACTTCAGTTCAGCTTTACATTCATTTTACATGGACAAAAAATCAGCAAAAACATCAAAATGACCTGTAGTTTGATAAAAATGACTTAAAATTTGTCATCATGTATAAAAAAAAGTCTAAAAATCCCTTAAAACTTTACTAAAAGGACTCGAAACCTGCCTATGAATGACTAAAAACCTTGCAAAATGACAAAAAATATGCCCAGAATTGTACAGAATGCCTTAGTAATTGTTTTAAAATGACATAAACTCAGATTTGCATACATTTTACATGGACAAAAATGGACCAAAATGTGTCCTTATTGATAAATGTCCAAAATAACAAAAAAATCACCCAAAAAGACAAAATATTTGTCCAAAATTAGCATCCAAAGTGACTCCATACAACAAATTATTTTTTCTAGTTCTATTTTTAGAACCATTTGGAAATTCTAGTTTGATATATTAAATAAAGATGCTGATTTTCAAGAGGTAATTCAGGTCATTCCATCTCAAATCATCAGGGTCCTTCTATCCAAACATCTCTGCATTTCTGTAAACTGTTTTTTTAATCATAAATTACAGATGTTTAAAATGATATCTGTGAAATTTTAGCTTCAAATAATAAACATTTTCAGAGATAATTATGTTAAAAAATTCCCTCATTGGCCCACTTTCACCAGGGTGTATTTTGTGTTTTCTACAACAACATCTCAGGAACTATTTAAGATAAAAACCTGAGTTGAATATATGACATCCAAAGGGACTAAAACATTAGAAGCATTTATTGTTAAATTATTGGAACTTTTCTGAAACTCTATTGTAGCTTAACTCATCAAATAGACAAAAATGCTGATTTTCTTTCAGTAACGTGGGTTCTACCATCTCAAACCATCAGGTTCCTTCTAGATCCATCTGTCTGATTCCCTTCAGACTTCTTTATCATAAACTCTGGATGTTTAAAGTGGTATCTGTGAAATTTTAGCTTCAATTATCAAACACTTTCAGAGATAATTATGTTTAGAAATTCCCTTGTTGACCCACTTTCACCAGCATCCTCCAAACCGTTAAAGATAAAAAGCTGAGCTGAAAATACTAAAAACAAGCGTTTATTGTTGTATTATTGGAACTTTTCTGAAATTCTACTTAAACTTGACACGTCAAACAGAGACACTGATTTTCTAGAAGTAATTCAGGTTCTAACATCTCAAATCATCAGTTTCCTTTTATATCCGACTGCCTCTGATCTGATTGAAACTTCATTATCATAAACTCTGGATGTTTAAAATGGTATCTATGAAATTATAGCTTCAAATATGGAACATTTTCCGAGACAATTTCTTTAAAAGATTGCCTATCGACCCACTACAAAGATGTTTAATACATTTTAATTATAAATCTGAGGCTGGTGGAACAACATCTAAAGAACTATCAAACTATCAAACGTCGAAGTCTTAGCTGGATAGACGATGTCCAAAGTGAACTTTAACGACAGTCGCCATCTTGGCCTGACTCCTTCTACCTCCAGCTAATCCAGAAATAAGAGGTGAAGGTGGATCATGTTCTGTACTCTGACAGCTTCCACCTGTCACAGTCATGAACACGAGTTCTGATTGAATTTTTTTTTTTACCTTAAATTCACCCAAAGTAGGAGGTGAGGCTTCTACAGACCAGATTCTGGAACTTTCTTCAGCTCAAAATTAGCTAAATTTAAGACGTGTTGTTATAAGAGCCTCCAAACACGTGAAGTTTGATGCTTTACTTGCTTTAAAGTTGAATTTACAAACAACATTCTCCAGATTTTCTCATCCTCCATTGATAAAGTTCAGCATTTTGTTTGCATCAGTCGACACACTTTAACGAAACACCAAATATTCCCAGATGTCGTGTTCTCGTCTTGTAAATCTCACTCAGACTTTCCGTTGGGATTCAGGAACCAGATCAAAAACCTTTTTACATAAACATGAATTGGAGCCGAGCTGCTGCACAAACACAAATAAAACCATTTGTCGAGTTAAAAATTCTCAGAGGACAAAAACAAACAGCGACTTTCTCTCCGTTAACTTTAAGGTTTCAGCTATTAAATTCATCAAATGTCTCTTTTTACATGAATAAAAAAACATCAAATCAAGATAAACAGAAACTGGAACTAAAAACTGAGTCCAGATTTCACAGATTTTATTCACCAAAGGTTGTTCAGATTTCAGTAAATCCATTTTCCAGCCATTTTGTACATTTTTTCTGTTACTTTAGACTCATTTTTAGTGATTTCAGATAAATTTCAAGTCACTCCAAACTGTTCTGACTCACATTTTAGTCATTCTGAACAACTTCTACTCATTTTGATGACGTGTGACATCTGTTTTAGAAGTTTTTGTTCCATCTGAAGTTGGACATTTAAGAAGACTTGAATAAACACATCAGTTTTACGACACCTTCATCACCACAGTCCATCCTCAGTCTCCAGCTGTAGAGTCCAGGTTTACAAGTCGATCTGAACTTTGAGCTAAATGCTCATAACTTTTCAGTCAAATACTATAAATCTGCAGTTGTACCTAAAAGTTGAAGCTAAAAACTGCATGTAAACATACAGATTTTTGAACATTATTTACAGTTTTTCCCCCATTTTTTTGTGCGGTTTAAACTGTATACGAAGCTTTTAAATGCATAATGCAGTACAATAGTGTGATTTATCACCATTTTCTCCACAGAATCTGCTCAAAAAATGTTCAAAAATAGTAAAAATGACAGCAAATATACAATATTTTTGCAATCAAATACTATAAATCTGTAGTTTTACGATCTTTTATTATAAAGAAAAGCTAAAAACTACATGTAAACATACAGATTTTTGAACATTGCTACAGTTTTTCCGTTTTTTTGTATGTTTTTTGCAGCAAAAAAGGCTTTTAAATCCATAATGCAGTATAATAATGTGCATTTATGAGCATTTTCTGCACATAGACCAGCTGATTGAGGTAAAGATTAATTAACATCCTGCTGCTGAGTTAATTATGAGAAGAACTGAGAGCTGCAGGCCGACAGAAGAAGACAAAAGCTGCTGCAGAGTCGGAGGAAGATTCCTGCAGATTTTATCGGCGAGGCTCTGATCAGAGTTTATTGGTGGTGAAGGAGGGCATCCGGCGCTCACTTTTAGCTTTTGATCTTCGTTAGAAAAACCTCCTCCATGTCCTGGAAACACCCGAAACACGAGGTTGTGTTTGATCAGACGAGCTGCAGTCTGACGGCGAAGCGAGGAAACCCGACGTTCACTAAAGAGTTTCTATCGAGAAATCTGCGGACTGATTTGATCTGAAAGCTGCTCAGAGTCGTTTTGTTGCTGCTGTTTGGACGTGAAACCACAATCAGGACGACGTACATCACCGTTCTCACG
This sequence comes from Amphiprion ocellaris, assembly GCF_022539595.1. Classification (NCBI taxonomy): domain Eukaryota; kingdom Metazoa; phylum Chordata; class Actinopteri; family Pomacentridae; genus Amphiprion; species Amphiprion ocellaris. The sequence continues at coordinate 26,050,884 of NC_072786.1, read as the reverse complement.
GTTTTATGTTCGTTTTCTTCATTTAATGCAGCTTTAATTGAAATAAAAAAGGGTTAGATGTCTTGTATGATGTGAAAACTTTCGCTGTGTAAAATGTAAGAATAAACAAAAAAATACTGAAACAAATATGAAAATCGGACAGCAAATATATGTAAAATAATTATATATTTAACTGATTTAAATATAGTAAATAGTGTCATTTTACATTCCCACACTGCAAAAAACCCACAAAACAATAATAATAACCTCCTGTAAAAATATAGATTTTAATATATATTTTATATATATTAATTTGTATTATCTGTAAATTATGAAAACAGGTAAAACCTAGCATTAAAGTAAATTCTTGAAAAATATTAGTAAACTACTGCAAAAAAATATTTTTTTGAAACAGTTGATGATTTGCCATTTAATTTTCTCTTTTTTCTCTTTCTTTTTTTTTTTTTTTGCTAATTATAAGCAGTAAATAGTGTGATTTTACAGCCACACATGTAAAACAACTAATTATCATTTGTAAAAGTACAGGTTTTTGATGTAGACATTATTTAAAGTTTTGGTCTTTTTTATTTATTTACTTATTTTACTGTCAACATGTAAATAATTAAGACTTTCTTCCTGTGATTTATTAGACATTAACCAAAAAATTCAAACAAAATAACAAAAATATAAATTCTTGTAAAGAAAAACAAAAAAACAGTGTCTTTAAAGTTTTCAACTTTATAAACGGTTGATAATTTGCTATTTTTAAATCTTTGATAATTTTTTACTTTCACAAAAACAAGCAAAATATCAGCTAAAGCAAAACATCTGTAATGATTTAGTTGCTGTAAAATATCCACCATGTTGGAGTTGCACTGGAAAGTAAAACAGTCGATGGATTAATCAAGAGATGTTTTTATAATTAGCAGGAAACATTAAAGTATATTCAACCATTAGCAAAACCAATAGAAGTGGATGTTTGGTGTTTACGAGAAGAGAAAATGGACTTTGGTGATGTCAAATGTTAACAATGTAAGATAGTGTCTCCCATTTTAGCCACATTTTTCTCCCTACGAAGAAACGGAGACGCATCAGCTGTGATTAAAACTACGACTATCAATGGTATTTCACAGTGAAATAATGTTCTGGTTTCCTACAGGTAAACATTTGTGGACGGTGAACTGAATATTTTATGTTTTTGAGTTTTCTAGTCAAACTTGTGGTTTTGGCTTCTGGGAATTTTTCTTTTATTTTTCACTGTTACGGCTTTCTATGCCTCAAATTCCTGATGTTCAATCATCTTTTGTGCTTCTTAAACAGGCTGTGGGAGTTTCACTTCCAGATGCTGATGAGCATTAATTAATTATCCTCCAGGATGATTAATTAGGTGATTTTATCCGTGCAATCCTCATCTATGTTCACTTTCTATAAGGAGAAAAGGCATCTGTATGCAAATGAGGTACAAAAGTTTATAGTTTTAAACACAGAACAGAGAAATTTATTGGATTTTGGAATCGGAACGCTCACAGAAACTATGACGGCAACAGGGAGAAGATCAGCTGGACCATAAATTGATCTTCAGCGAGGCATCGGATCGTTCTACATTCATTCTGCAGCACAATACTGAGCCCAAACATCCAACCAGAGTCAGAAATATCCGTCTTTACCCACAAGAAGAATAAGAAACCCTGCAACAGATGATTTGAACCCAACAGAACCCAGATCTCCACATCATGGAGTCAGTCTGGATCACATGATCATCATATAAAATCCTGGAACCAGTTATGGACCCAGAACATCAGCAACAAGAACAAGTGTCACTAGTTTACAATAATGGTGCCCTAATAAACTTGAGCACATCTTGACTATGTGATCATATCCAGAGGTCATGAAGTCACAGAAGTCTTTGTCATGGTGTCCCTTTACTAGCTAAACCCCAACAATTCTCTCTGCTTGCCAAAGTGAACTGCTTGTAGTTTAAGTAGCTGCCTTCAGTTTTACGCATCACTGAATTGTAGGGAAGTTGACCTGTTCAATCACAAGACACGTATGTTAGTTCTGATCATAGGCCATTAAGCATCACAGAAGTCTTTGTCATGATGCCCATCACTAGCTTACCCCCACGATGCTCTTCGCATACCAGCATGAACTGCCTGTAGTTTACGTAACTGTTTTCACTGAATCATAGGGATGCTGACCTGTTGGATCACAACACGTATATGTAAGCTCTGATTAGATGTCATTAACCATCATAAAAGTCTTTGTCATGGTGCCCTTTACCAGCTAAACCCCCACAATGCTCTCTGCTTGCCAACATGAATTTCTTGTAGTCTGAGCGACACCTCCTCTGGTCTCTACAGTGTTTAAGTTAATTTAAACAGTAAGACCAGGAACTACAGCTGATCTACAATACGTTTTCTGTCATTGACATACTTCAATTTCTACCATAACGGTTATTCTTAATCGGCTAAATGAATCGATTAAACATCAGTTAATAAAAGCCTGATGCATTCCAGTATCCATACTTTACTGTATAATATGGAATTAGAACGTTCAGTATGTCCTGATGCATTGTATATCTAATATAGTATTCCAAAAATACCAAGATGTTCTTCTACATCCAAACTCCTTTCGCAGTTAGCGAGCTAGCATGATTTTCCGATCATTCAGACCCACAAATCTCTGCGCAACTACGTCACGATGTCTCGTTGAAGTATAACAGACAGATGACAACTTACTTCACGCTACAAGTTTAACGTGTAATATTCTAATGAAGTAGTCTGTCAAACTGTATGCAAACTGTATGAACCAACAGAAAACCTATGAGGGCAGCTGTAGTACGTACAGATTGTTAAAAAACAAGTATGCAACATGGAACGCAAACTTAAAATTGGCAGTTTTAAGGTGGATATACTCAATATTTAACTGTCCTGCCATGTAAAGAAACAACACATGAACATGATAACCAACTAAAAAACGATGTCAGCTGTTTCGTAGAACTGCATTAGGTTCTACAAGGTGCCTGGAACAACCAACCAAAACCTTGAAAAGTGGCTGAAAGTCCTTCGCTGCAAAGAGGGAATCAATGGATTTATTGGGTTTCTTAAATTCGGCAGTGGGAGCTTCACTTTCAGCTGCTGAAGAAGATTCATTAATTATCCTCTGGAATGATTAATTAAGCAACGGGCTGCATCCAAACTTCGTCAAGGATAAAAAGCATCTTTAAGCATTTTTACATCCAAAAGTTTCAACTCCGCAAAATCACAATATCACTAACCTGCATCTCAACTACACTCTAAAGGACATATAGGTGTGTAAGTACTTATTTTTTATAATTGAAATGATCATTAAAGCTACATTTCATGCTTATATTAACGGAAAAAACTCATTTTGTAGAGACAATTTTGTGTACATATCATGAATCTGGCGCTTTTTAAAATGAAACTACATGGATTTAGAAATACACAACAGAAATATCAGCATCTGAAAGTTTTGCACGACAGCTGTGTGAAATGTGTGATGTCAAAGGGACGGTCACCATGGCGACCAGGTTCAAGGACATGAGGGCGGCATCATCATCGCTGATAAACTGCACGTGGACGAAGACCTGGGACTTTAAATCGACCCCGAGGAGCTTTTGATTCATCATCCTCCATCTTCCATTTATGTTCCTGATGCTCTGTGATCCTGTCTGTCTGTCTTTAATTCCGTCTGTCTTTAATTCTGTCTGTCTGTCTGGCAGGTATGCAGATGTGGACTCTAATCACCTGCATGCAGACGCAGGCAGAAAACCGGATCTGCAGCAGGAAACACTTCATCCATCTCCTCCCTGCAGAGCTCCCTTTTCTTTTCCCCTCTTTTCTACATTTGCATTTTCTCATTAAAAACCTTCCTCGTCTCGCTGCTTTCGGCCACATTCGGTGTCACGCGGCGGCGGGAAGGCGGCGCCCTGACATCAGGAGCACGCTCGGTGCACGCTCAGCCCCGTCCACAAAATATGTATTGTCAGCACTGTGCATAATCCGCCCGCTACCTTTTTCCCTCCCAGATTCACCTCAGCTCGGTGGACCCCACCTCCCCGTATACATTACACACCACCTCCTGCGCCGACCAATCAGCAGCCAGAGCAGGAGGCAGACTTGGAAAGCACATAGTTACAGAGCAGATCTATAGGTTTGGAGGCGGCGGACAGCGGTGGCCGGCGGCGGCGGTGGCGGGGGGCCTTTATCCGAGCGGTCATTACAATGCAGGGCATCCCCGAGTGTGTTTTGGCGAGAAGCCAGAGAGCGTGAGGCCACATGCACACAAACACAAACAGCCCCGCAACCTAATCACTCGCTGCATCGACTCGGAGGTGGTAAGCTTAAAAAAGACACAAAATAGCCACACACCAACCCAAACGAGGCAGACACACACTCACTCCTGCAACACACGATAAATTCAACCACCAGCAGCATCGATTGGACCGCACTGGTGTCAGAAAAGGAAGGATGGGGGTCATTTCTGACTAAAAAAACCCTCAAAAAATGCAAAAAAAGACAAAATAGCTGCACACACTCACAAACGAGGCAGAGACACTCACTCCTGCAACAATCTGTTAAATTCAACCATAGCAGCGTCGATTTGGCTGCACTGGAGGTGAATTTTGAATGAATTCTCAGCAAAAAGACACAAAACATGCAAAAGACACATTAAAATAATCACAAAATCAACCACAAAGACAGAAAATAGCTGCAAAGGAACACAAATACATTAATTCCTGCAACAGCCTCCTTTAATTTTAACCACCAGCAGCATCAGTTTGGATGCACTGGTTGTAGAAAAGGAAAGAGAGGTTGTTTCTGAATGCATCCTGAGCAAAAAGACACACAAAACATGCAAAAGAAACCTAAGAAAAATACAAAAAATACACAAACACAGCCACAGAAATACACACAATACCCACAAACACAGAAAATAACCGCACAAGAACACAAATACATTCAATCCTGCATTCATTTTAGCCACCAGCAGCGTGAGTTTGGGTGCATTCTGAGAAAAAAGACACACAAAAAATGCACAAAATGACACAAATCAGCCACAAAGGCATAAAATAGCTGCACTGGTGGCAGAAAAAGGAAGGAGAGGTTATTTCTGAATGCATTCTGAGCAAAAAGACACAAAAACGTGCAAAAGAAATCTAAAAAAAAACCCCCACAAGACAGAAAATAAAGCAGACACACAATCACTCACATTAAATCTGACCACGAGCAGCTTTAATCTGGCTGCACTGGAGGTTATTTCTGAATAAATTCTGAACAGGAAAGACTCAAAATGATCACAAAAACACACAAATCAACCACAAAATACAGAAAATAGCTGCACAGGGAGCAGAAAAGGAAGGAGAGGTTTTTTCTGAATGCATTCTGAGCAAAAAGACGCAAAAAACGTGCAAAAGAAACCTAAAAAGAAAACACAAAATGACACAAATCACAAGGCAAACACATTCACATTAATTTGACCACTTGCAGCATCAATTTGGCTGCACTGGAGGTGATTTCTGAATGAATTCTGAACAAAAACAGACAAATTAATCACAAACACACTGATTCCTGCAACACTCTCCACTGGAAGCATCAATTCGGCTGCACTGGAGGTTATTTTTGAATGAATTTTGAGCAAAAACAAACACAAAATGATGAAAAAAATGACACCAAACAGCTGCACCCAGTGAATTCTGCACTAAAATGGGAATAAAACGCTCCCATCGCCCCGGCAGCCTGTTTGAGTTTTTCCACAAAAGGTCATTTGACTTGTCCGCCCTGAGAGGAGCTGGTAACCATGGCGCCGGGGGGATGAGGATGAGGAGGAGGAGGAGGATGGTGTCCCGCGGTCATGGCAACCAGCATCCCCTGGTCTGTCATCACCTGGCGGTCAGGTGCTGCTGCAGTCACCGCCTCAGAGGAATACCAATGGAAGAGGCTGGAATCTGGGGTCCCAAAGCCTCAGCCAGGACCCCTCCATCCTCCCCCGCCTCCTCCCAGCTGCCTCCCCCTCCGGCGCCATGCAGCACTCAGGATGAACCCACGGACCTGACGTGTCACGCAGGTGATCCTACCTTTCACTTGGCTCTCGTACTCAGCCAGGATCTCTTTGTCCTTCTTGCTTTTGTTGGAGTTTGACATGGTGTGTCGCAGGTGAGGTGCGGGAGGGAACGGGTGTGGAGGAAAAAACACGCAAAAAAGGTGTAAAAAAATGGAACTAAATCCGCTTTATTCCCCTCCGTGGGCTGCTCCACCCACAGACATGCTCCTCAGTCCGTCCAGTGCCGCAGCAGCTCAGCCTCGGTGGCCCCGCAGCTCCACGCCGAGGACGAAGAGGAGGAGGAGGAAGGTTCACGCACACTCACGGACGGAGAAATCACCCACTCGTGACCGCCGCGAGGACCCGCATCCAGCTGACGGTTGGAGCCGCAACACGCTGCAAACACCAGCAGCCCGAGAGGCGCGCACATGCGGTCTGCAGGGAGGGGAGGAGCGCGCACACGCCCACTGACACGCACTGGACCACACACGCACGCACACGCGTCTACACACACGCACGGAGCAGTAAATGAAAAGCCGGTGAGGAAATTAAATGGGTGTGTCAGCTGTGGGGGCGGGGCTACAGCTGTGATTGACAGCTGAGGAGGCCACTCACATGAAGGAGGAATAAAGTTCAGGAATCCAAAAAAATTATATCTGGTTGTGTTATTTATTTTTAAAAAAAAAAAAAAAAAAAAAAGGCAAACATGCAGAGAACTAAATATTAACGAGACCTAAAATACCACATGGCAGCTCCTGTGTTTCTCAGATGGTTTCCAAAAAGACACAAAACTGCCACAAAAAGAGACAAACAGCAGCAAAAACGTTGCAAAATAAACCACACAAGGCTATAATTTATAACATAAAAATGCAAAAAGACAATAAATAACCATTAAACAGCCACTAAAAGACACAAAACAGCAACAAGATAGGAAACGATCACAAAAAATCACTCAAAGATGCAAAAATCAGCCACAAAAACAAACAAAATAGCTGCAAAAAGATGCAAAAGGCACCAAAAAGGCATGAAATGACCCAAAATAGACACCAGACAAGTAAAAGATGCGAAACTGCTGCAAAACCTTACCAAAGAAACCACAAAAAACTATTTAAAAATGAAATAAAATGCAAAATCAGCTACAAAAACATTGAAAAATACACAGAAAAGCCAGGAAAGATGAAAAAAGACACTAAACAACTATAAAAAGGCAATCATCAACCACAACAACTACACAAAAAAACACAACTAATCACAAATATGACACAAATCAACCACAAAAACATGCAAAACAGCTCAAAAAATGCAGAAAACAACCACAAAAAGAAACTAAACATTTATATAAGATATAAAATGTCCACAAACAGACACAAGAACTTCACACAAAATAATCACAAAAATACAAAATAGCCACAAAAACAAAAAAAACAGCTGTAAAAAGATGCAAAAGGCACCAAAAAGATATGAAATGGCCACAAAGAGACACAAAACAACTAAAAGATGTGAAACAGCCACAGAAACTTACAAAAGAAACCATAAAAATTTGTATAAATGCAATAAGACACAAAGTCAACCACAAAAAGACACTTTTACATGACAAACTGATGCAAAACCCAAGAAATAAACATTCAACAGACACAAAAAGACACAAAGCATCCACTACAAAACAAAACAGTGACAAAACCACACAAAACTATCTCAAAAAGACACAAAACAGCTGCAAAAATATGCAAAATGCTGTCACAGACACACAAAACCACCGCTGAAAGATATAAATAATGCAAAACGTGCAAAGCTGAAAAGAAAAATGCCAAAAAGAAAAACACACAAACATTAAACAGCCACTAAAAGATGCAAAGCTGCTGTCAGCTGATGTCAAAGAGGCTAAAATCTGCCACAAAAGGACAAAATAGCTGCAAAAAACCCAAACAACCACAAAGAGACATCAGATAGCTCCAAAAAAAACAAAAAACCCAACAAAACTACCAAAAAAATCGCAAAAATGCACAAATCAGCCAAAAAAGGGCACAAAATAACCACAAAAAAGATGCAAAATAACCCCAAAGAAGCAAGAATCATCCAAAAAAACAAAAAACTAAAACAATAGTCGCAAAAAATTCCAACGACACAAAAAAATACAAAAAGGCAAATGCCAGCTACAAAAAGACACAAAACAGCTGCAAATTTACATAAAACAACTACAAAAGACACAAATCAATGACAAAAACACACAAACAGCTGCAAAAAGTTTGAAAAGACACAAAAAAAACACAAAACAGCAACAAAAAGATTGAAAATGACATTAAACACGCACAAAATGACCACAAATAATCCAAAACAACCACAAAAGAAATCACAGTAAGATATAAAAAAAGCACATAAAAGACACAAAACAGCTGCAAAACTACACAAAATAACTACAAAAACACACAAAACTAGCACAAAGAGCAGCAACTATCGGAATCAGTTCACTTCAGTTTTGTTTAAATAGCGCCAACTGCAGGTGAAAGTGTCTCAGGACGCTTTCAGAACCAAAGTTCACAGAATCTTTGTGGATGTTCGGTTCAGGTTTGTGGCTGTTTGTCTCCATCTGCTGGACAAATATAAAAAAAGACACGAAACCCAGAACTAAATAATAGAATAGAAGAGAAGTGACTTCATCTGAGGCTCACTGAAAACAAGAAGTTTAGAAAGACGACACTGAAAATTCACCCCCAGCAGTAGAAAGTCAACTTAGGACCAATGTTCTGTATTTACATCATGGCTCCATGTGCCCTGCAAAAACTCCACATCTTACCAAGTCTGTCTTATTTTTAGTCAATACTCTCTCATCCTCGTCTCATCCCACTTGATTTAAGATAAATTCACTTAACAAGAGACATTTCAGCAGATGGAGGGACTTGTTTTAAGACAATGCATCTTACATATCTTGTTACAATCTTGAAATTATCTTGTTTTCAATTGAATTTTACAAGAAAACTCAAAATAACTTTAACCCTCCTGCTGTCTTCATTTACGGGCAGCTTTTCCTTTAAAACATGTTCTTCTAGTCATATCTGCTGCATGCATTTTGAATTTTCAGTCATGATTTATTGTCTAACCTTCATAAAAAAAAAAAAAACGCTCAAACTGCACTGGAAGAAAATGTCCCTCTCAAAACAAGGGAAAAAACTTATTTCAAGGAACTTTTATCTTGAAATAAGTAAAAAATCTGCCAATAGAACAAATGAAAAATGTCTTGGTAAGATTTCTTGAAATAAGATTTGATATTTAGAATCTTGAGATCTCAAAATTATAACCGCAAAAAGATACAAAACTGCAAAAAAACACCCACAAACAATAACATATGAGATCTTGTAAGTTTTTTCAGCTGCTCAGTTGAAGTTTGAATCCTACATTTTCATGACATCATCATGAGATTCAGACCAACTGTAGAAGCTGCATCCAGACAGCAGGGGGCGCTGCAGGAAAAGCTTCGCTGAAACCAGCTGCCAAACCCTGTTTCCTGTCACATTTCTGTTGTTTTAGCACTAATAACTGTCATTCTTTAGCGTTTTAAGGCGAGTCAACGTCCACAGCTGTTCATTGTGCAGCTCAGTTGTTGATTATTTTACCCTCATGTCGTCCTGCGGGTCAAATTGACCCATTTTAAAGTTTGAAAATGTGGAAAAAATACATTTTTATGTCCACATTTTCAACATTTTGGGGAATTTTTTGGTGGAAAAAAAAAGAAATGTAAAAAAAATAATAATAATAAAAACTCTTTAACATTCACATAAAAGCCAACCAAAATCAACCAAAATTCGCTGGATTTTGGTTGATTTTTATGTGAATGTTCTTAAAGACAATATTAGAAGTTTTACTGATATATATGGAATCACTTTAGATATTTTTAGGATTTTTTTGGAAGATTTTTACTCATTTTTTGAAAAAATTTACAAGAAGTTTCTTGCCAAATTTGGGGGATTTTTTTTAAACAAATAAAACTTTTAAGGAATTATTGGAGTTTTCTTCCTGAAGATTTGCAAACTTTCAGAAATTTGGGAAATATTTTGTGGAAAAAAATGTAAAAAAAAAAAAAGGTTTCTTCAAGAACATTCAACAAAAAAAAAAAAAAAAATCAACCAAAATCAACCAAAATTCACTGGGTTTTGGTTGATTTTTATGTGAATGTTCTTAAAGAAAATATTAGAAGTTTTACTGATATATACAATAACAAATATGTTCTAGTAAAATACGACAACAACAACACAACGATGACCTCTAACAGAACAGTTCTTCAGTGTTTTCTTGTTAAATATTTAATAATTCAACCTCTTTAGGAAACTAAAAGTCATTCAGTTTGGTTTCTGTGCAGATACGTTGGTTCCTGTTGTGTTTTTTTTTATATTTGTGTGCATTTATTGTATCATTGTGGTGTTTTTCCATGTCTTTCTGGTTGTTTTATGTTTTTTACAGTGGTTTTGTGTTATTTTGTGGTTGGTTTGCATCTGTTTGTGTATTTATGGCGTCTTTGAGGCCTTGTTTGTGTCTTTGTGGTTGATTTGCTGGTAAGTGTTTTGGGTTTTTGGTGTTGTTTTGTGTTTTTGTTGGTAATCTGTGTGTTGTTGTGATTGTTTTGATGTCTTTGTCTAGTTTTCTGTCTCTTAGTTTTATTTTTGTGTCCTTTTGTGGTTGTTTTGTGTGTATTTGTTGTTGATCAGTGCATTGTGATTTTTTTTGTCTTAGTGGCTGTTTTCTGTCTCTTTGTGGTCATTTTGTGTCCATTTGTGGTTGTTTGGTGCATTTTTCCCCTTTTCTTTTTGATTGTTTTGCTTCTTTTTGTTATTGTTTTATGTCTCTGTAATTTTGTTCACTTTGTGGTCATTTTGTTTTTGTTTTTTGGTGATTTTGTGTCTCTGTGGCAGTTTTCATCTTTTCTTTTTTACTTGTTCGGCATGTCTTTAGTCATTTTTGTTTCTTTCTGGTTGTTTTGTCTCAATTTTAGTCATTTAGCAGCATTTTGTGGGTTTTTGTGTGTCTTTGTTGTTGTATGTCTGAGATTTTTGGCCTCTTTGTGCTAATTTTGCAACTTTTTGTGGTTTTTGCATCTCTTTGTGGTTGTTTTTGTTACCTTTTGATTATTTTGTTGATTTTTTTTAATGTCTCTGTGGTTGTTTTGTGTCAATATTTAGTCATTTTTGCATCTCTTTGTGGTTATTTTGTCTGTTTTTGTGATTGTTTTGCATCTTTTTGTTTTACATCTCTAAGATTTTTTGGCCTTTTTGTGCTAATTTTGCTCCGTTTTGTGGTTTTTACATTCCTTCGTGGGTTTTTTTTTGCTTCTATTTGTGATTGTTTTATATTTCTGTGATTTTTGTACTTTTTGTGGTCACTTTTTGGTCATTTTGCAGCTTTTTGTGGCTGTTTTGCATTTTTTTATGGGATCCTTTTCTATGTCTGTGATCATTTTTGTTTCTTTCCGGTTGTTTTGTGTTTTTTTTTTTAATGTCTCTGCAGTTGTTTTGTGTCAATTTTAAGTCATTTTGCAGCTTTTTGAGGCTGTTTTGCTTCTTTTATGGGATCCCTTTCTATGTCTTAGTGATTGTTTTTGTTTCTTTCCAGTTGTTTTGTGCTTTTTTTTAGTCATTTGGCAGTTTATTGTGCTTTTTTATGTCTCTTTGTGATTGTTTTACACCTTTTCCATTTGAAATCTCTGAGATTTTTGTATTTTTTCTGTTCATTTTCCATGTGTTTTATTTCATTTTTTGGTATTTTTGCTTCTCTTTATGGTTTCTAAAATCAGAAACCACCTAAATGATTTAAGTGTCCACCGACTCCAGCAGGTTCTGACGCCCTGCTGGCTCCACCTCTGATAAGATTTCTGGCCAAACGTTGAAACATTCCTTTCATGAGTCCGAACGGTTCCTCCTCTAAGCAGCGCTGTCGATGCTATCGGCCCTCTGAGGTAATAACGTACGGGATTTATAAGGCTCTGACTCCATTAAGGAGCACAGACCTAATGGCTGTGTTTGCTGTATAGTTTCCTGTTTTCAGTCTTATCTCTGCAGGACAGAAAACAGAGTCTGCAGCCTGAAATAGACGGTCAGGGTCTCATTATGTTTGCAGCCCACAAGGACACTTTAAAACTTTCTGTTTTTTCTGTTTGACCGCCTTCAGCTTCACTGATCGTCTCCAGAGTTAAATCACAGATCTGACTGTCTGCAGGTTTAACACTTCCACTGGAAACAATGAAACAAGAAAAACAGGGAAAAAAATGATTTCAAGGAACTTTTACCTTGAAATAAGTGAAAAAATCTGTCAGTAGAACAAGTGAAAAATGTCTTGGTAAGATTTCTTGAAATAAGATGTGATATTTATAATCCTGAGATCTTAAATTTAGCTGGGAAAACTGGTTTTAAACTCTATTTTACCAGGATTGTCAAGCTTAGGTGTCTTTAAAATAAGCCAGACATTCTAAAAAAAAAAAAAAAGAAGCAGTTTTCACTCAAAAATAGATTTTTGTTTTCATGTAACCTCCTAATTTGAGACGTATTAACCCTCCTGTTGTCCTCATTTATGGGTACCAAAAGATATTGTTTCCTTATCTGAAAAGAAATCCCAGAAATCAGCAAAAAAGTTCCCCAAATTTCTGAAAATTTGCAAAACCTTCAGGAAGAAACTTCCAATAATTCCTTAAAAGTTTTATTTTTTAAAAATCCCCCAAATTTGGCAAGAAAATACTGGTAAATATTTTCGAAAAATTAGTAAAAATCTTCCAAAAAAAAATCCTAAAAATATCTAAAGTGATAAAATATATATCAGTAAAAGTTCTAATATTTTCCTTAAGAACATTCACATAAAAATCAACCAAAATCCAGTAAAATTCACTGGACTTTGGTTGATTTTTATGTGAATGTTCTTAAGAAACATTTTTAACTTTTCTTTTTTTCCACCAAAAAATGTTCACAGATTTCCCAAAAATGTTGAAAATATGGACATCAGAAGTTTCACTGTGAAAATATTTATCTTTTCCACATTTTCAAACCTTAAAACAGGTCAGTTTGACCTGCAGGACGACACGAGGGTTAAACTTATTTTGAGTTTTCTTGTAAAATTCAACTCAAACCAAGATAATTTCAAGATTGTTTGACTTAACAAGATATTTAAGATGCATCGTCTTAAAACAAGTCCCTCCATCTGCTGAAATGTCTCTTGTTAAGTGAATTTATCTTAAATCAAGTGGGATGAGACATTTTGACTAAAAATAGGACAAATAGACTTGGTCAGATTTAAAGTTTTTGCAGTATAGTTCACAAGTTTTTATTTAAAAGAGGTTATTATTGTGATTAATGTACAAATAAAGGCTAAAAATGTTCCTACTGTAACATATGTTCCTCTTTAGCTACTTTAGACGACTCCTGATGTAAAAATGTGATGGTTTCATAACTTCGTATAACATCTATAACTCAGTTTATCTGCTGCTCTACATCAAAGACGGGTTGCAGGATCTTCTCAGGACTTTACTTCATAAACAGGTCAACAGGTCTCATCAGAAAACAGCTTTTCATGCAAAAATGAGCTGAAAAAAGCAATAAAGAGAAACTACTTGTTTATACATACTATATTGTTTATATATACTATTTGATGCAGGAACTATGTTATTAACTGTAACTGGATCTTTTCTTTGGAGTTTCTGCTGCAGATTTGTCATTTTAAAAAGCAGAATCCACCTTCTGGACCTGAACTGATCAGTGCAGATTAAGTTAAAGTCATAAATTCAGTCTGAATGAGGTTTCAAACTCATCATTTTTACAGTATCTTTAGCTCCAACCAGAATTGACTGGAGCTCAGGGTGATTAAAGTGTCGTCCTTCATCGTCTCAGAGCTGCTGAAGTTTCCCAGGTTCCTGATTATTACCTCACTAAGCTGCTTAACTCGACCTCCGACTCGGTCCGACCATCGCTCTCTGGAAGCCTTTTGACTCCAGGTGACCTCGTCGACAGTCTGCAGAGAAAACACCAAAAATCACGAGACACTTTGTTTTCTCCTCCGACGCCTACATGTGAGCCACAACGAGGCTGAGAAGCACAAAGTTACAGCAGCAAGGACGTCGAAGAGGCCGCAGAGACTGAAGGTTGGTGGTTTTAAATCCGCCAACTCACTTTCTGTTTGCTGAAAAGATCCTTCAAAATGTTTTCTGGACGTAATTATAGCATCGGTTCAGTCAGAGCTCAGAGCCACCATCAGTTTATTCAGATTATTTGTGAAGAAAACATCGTTAGGTTTGTTGAAGTGCACAAGAATCTCTTCAAACTGCAAAAACTCTAAATCTTACCAAGTCTATTTGTCTTATTTTTAGTCAAAATGTCTCATCCCACTTGATTTAAGATAAATTCACTTAACAAGAGACATTTCAGCAGATGGAGGGACTTGTTTTAAGACAATGCATCTGAAATATCTTGTTAAGTCAAACAATCTTGAAATTATCTTGTTTTGAGTTGAATTTTACAAGAAAACTCAAAATAAGTTTAACCCTCGTGTCGTCCTGCAGGTCAAACTGACCCGTTTTAAAGTTTGAAAATGTGGAAAAGATAAATATTTTCACAGTGAAACTTCTGATGTCAACATTTTCAACATTTTTGGGATATTTTTGAACATTTTTTGGTGGAAAATAATGTTAAAAATGTTTCTTAAGAACATTCACAAAAAAATCAACCAAAATCCAGCGAATTTCACTGGATTTTGGTTGATTTTTATGTGAATGTTCTTAAAGAAAATATTAAAAGTTTTAGCACTTTAGATATTTTTAGGATTTTTTGGGAAGATTTTTACTCATTTTTGGAAAATATTTACAAGAATTTTCTTGCCCAATTTGGGGGATTTTTTTAAAATAAAACTTTTAAGAGAAACCTTTAAGGAATTATTGGAATTTTCTTCCTGAAAGTTTTGCAAATTTTCAGAAATTTGGGGAATTTTTTTGCTGAATTTTTGGGATTTTTTTCAGACAAGGAAACAATATTTTTTGGTGCCTGTAAATGAAGACAACAGGAGGGTTAATATATCTCAAATTAGGAGGTTACATGAAAGCAAAAATCTATTTTTGAGTGAAAACTGCTTTTTTTTAAGCACATCTGGCTTATTTTAAGACACCTAAGCTTGATAATCCTGGTAAAATATAGCTTGAAATCAGTTTTCCCAGCTAATTTTAAGATCTCTATATTCTAAATATCATATTAATTAGCATGATTAAAGTTTTACCACGAGATGAATAGTTCAAGGTCTCTCAGAAAGCTGCAAATTCACAGATTTTTCATGTTTTTATAGTTTCTATCTGTGTCAAACAGTGTAATGTTGGTGATTTTTTTTTTTTTTAAATTACACTTTTTTGAAGCTCAGTTTGAATCAATAAACTTGGTTTTAGTGAATTAAAGTTAGTTTCTAAACCTATTACTCAGCTGAAAACTGAATTTTTTGTCACTTGACTGTTGCTCACAAATAAATCAGTCATAGTTTCTCAGCTGTGATAAAACATACAGATTTTTTTGTTTTTTACAGAATCTGTTTAGTGCAAATGGTTCATTTTTGGATAAGTTTTAAATGAGACATGTTGAATAGACTTTGCTAAACATTTTCAGGTTAGATTTGATTAATTTTACCATCAGACTATTATTCTTAGTTCAATAACTGTCAGAAAGATAAAAATATAACAATTATTTCTGTTTCTACAGTTCCTGCTTGGGTTTTACAGAGTGTGGTTCCAGAAGACGTGTTCATTTTGACAAAAGTTTAAATGACATATGTAGAAAAAAGTAATTTTTGACCAAAAAATAAATTTAAAAAGATCACAATTTAAGGCTTAGATTTCATTAAGTTTTCTACTGGAAACAGCAGGTCACAGATGAGTAGTTCAAGGTCTGTCAGAAAGCTGCAAATCCATGGATTTTTTACGTTTTTAAAATTTATCTTCACTACAAATGATGGAATGTTGGTGATTTTTTAAAAACATATTCCACTTTTCACTTTTTTAACCTTTAATTTGCTTCAATAAACTTGAATTTAGTGAATTATAATTGGTTTTTAAACTTGTTCAGCTGAAAACTCAGAATTTTTGTCACTTGACTGTTGCTCACAAATGAATCAATTGTGGTTTCTCAGTTACACTAAGAAATGCAGAATTTGTAGTTTTTTACAGAATCTGTGTAGCACTAATCATATAATTTTTGGATATTTTTTAAATGAGACACGTAGAATAAAAAGATTAACATCATTAACATCAACAACAATTAGTTCAATAACCGTCAGGAAGATAAAAGTCAAACTTTTTCTTCTGTTTTTACAGTTTCTGAGTGATTTTATTGAAAGATAATTTGCCGTTTTGGGGTTCGGATGCCTTTAAGAAACGAGTTCCTGCAGGTTTCCACCGTGAACAAACCTGAGAAAGAAAACAGCTGCTGGATCCTCACATCTGATGACTGTAAATTACTACAAAGTGAGTGTTTTCAGAGAATCTCATGGTGTTTTCCTTTCTCAGCTGAAGCTCCTTTAAATCCTGCTTGTTTTATTCGTCTAATTGGAAGCAGAGTTTCCTCCTGATGTGAGTGGAATGTGTTGACAGAGAGGCTGGGGTATCTCCGTTTGGCTTCAGCTGTATTTAGAGGAGCAGAAAGGAATCACGGCTGTTTGGTTTTTCTGTTTATGAGTCCGAATCGTGTCTCTTTCCTCCGGTCGTCCTTTTCCCATTTATGGAGGAGTCTGACGGCAGGAATGTATGGAAATCTGATAGCCAGGTGGAAGCGATATGTACAGAATGTGTCAGCTGGTTTGACCTCATTCCTGCAAAGTAACCAAGCAGCAATATTAGAAATCCTGAAAAGACATCACCTGTGAATGCATCGTCCAGCTTGTACAGCAACCAGTCATGAGTCATTTATTTATTAGTATCTGCCAATATGAGTCCCATGCAATCTGATGACATTTTCCTGGATAATACACGATTTAAGTACATGAAAGTTATTAAAATGAGGACAAATGTAGCATTAGAGGCTAAATGTAGTCTTTAATTTAAAAAAATATTCAAAAATAAACGATTTATACTAAATAGATTCTGTAAAAAACTAAAAATTCTGCATTTCTTATTGCAATTGAGAAACTATGACTGATTCATTTATGATCAACAGTTAAATAACTGTGGACTGTTGGAAAAATTTAGCAAATGTAGATTTCAGCTATTATCAATTTTCCAACTTTCATTTTTTCTTTTTTTCTATATACAATTTCTGACATTTTAACTGTTGCAGCACAGAAAACATGTTTAAATTCTCTCTCCTTCTTCATGCAGGATTTTATATTGAAGTGAAAAATGACTTTATAATGAAGAAAAATGTGGCAGGAGCAACAAAAAAAAAAACACATTCAGAAACTGGACTTTGGAGGATTAATCTGGAAGATCTTGGTTTTCATTTTATTTGTGGCAAAAATAATGAGGTTTATGAACCTAATTTCCCAGTTTTGTGCAGAAATATCCCCACAGGTGGTAACACTGTAAAATATCATTTCTTCAGTGGGTTGTTGGCTCATTAAATATTCCATATTATCTCAACTGAATAAACATTTATTTAAAATCAAAAGATTGTCATGGTCTTGGGCTTTGTTCAGGTTTCTTCCTGTTTTATTTTGAAAAGATCTCTATCCTTGTGTGTCTCCGTTTGATTTTTTTCCTCCTTTTTCGATCACAGATTAGTTTCACCTGTTTCTTGGTGTATAAATAGTCCTTTGTCAGTTCTTCCTGTTTGAGTGATTCTCCTTGTCTGCTTCTGGTTTGTATTATTTATTTATTTTTGTTTGTTTCCCTTCTGTTTACTCACTCAGTTTTTCTCCATTTGGATTTTTTTTGCTGGATTAATTTGATTATAATTTGTTTTTGTCACAACCTGCTCTTTGTGTTTGGCTCCTATTTTCTGATTCTTCACTGTAAAGGAGAATTCTGTTATTTCAAGCGTGTTTATTAATTTCCATTAATGTGTCTCTTGTGGCTCTAGATGTTATGCTAATTTTGCCAGCTTTGCCTTTTGTTGTATAAACTCAGGGAAACAGAGTTTAGTAGGCAGAAATTTGCATCAACTCCCTGCAGCTTTCCACAGAAAACTGATTTTTGCATGAGTCATTTTTTAGTTTTCAGTCTGTTTGGTGAGCAGAGACGTTAACCTCCTGGAACAGAAGTATGTATTCACTACTGTTGTTACGGCAGTTTTATGATGAATTTTAAACATTTTAAAACAAACCATAAAGACAAAATGTCAGACTTGCTTGTTTCTGCAACTGTCTTGGTACTATTAGGTAGCACATTTACACAAGTGTGGTTACCAGGCAATGCAAAATTTAAATCACTACTTTAGAGAAATCGCTTTAAAACAATCAAATGGCATGTCTTTTTTCAATTTTTACATAAAATGGTGTATTTAATGGCTTGTCTTTTCAAGCTGATAAACAAATAATGTGATTTATGCATATAAATCTAAAGGTGCCTGTATTTTCTTGAGTTTAAGCCATTAACCATGTTTCTGTGTTGTTTATATGAGCAGTTATTTACTTTAAACTGAGAAATGTGGCCCAGAAATTAATTAACAGTAGTTTGGAATCAATCTGGAACTGACTATCCATAGCCCAAAATGGGGGGAGGGCCACGAAGAAGCCAGTAATGAAAAGTTTGTTTCTGTTTGCCTATTTATTTATTTATTTCTCAAAGTAGTGTCAAACCACAACACTAAAAATGGCTGAATAAACCAGCAAAGAAACTTAATGTTGTGTCCAGAAAGAATAACGGCGCCTCTCTGATGACTCTGCTACCCCTTTACAAAAGCCCAAAATGGTTCAGTCCGCCTCTGCGCTAGGACTATCAGAAGCTAGCGGAGCTAATGTGCTCCGATATAGTCATTTATTTCGCTTAAATCGCACAAAAAAAAATAAACAAACTGAAGGAAACGACTGCTAACTAACTTATTTCCACAGAAAGCTGAGCTGAGCTAACGGTTTTAGATGTTTAAAGCAGTGATGGCGAGATGAAGCTTCATGAAGCATTGAGGTTTTCCATCCAACTGGTTCACTCATGGATCAAAGCTTCATGGTGCTTCATTTGCTCTACTGCGCCATCAACTGGACAAATAAAAGTAAAACAGGCAGAGTGCCTATAATGACACTAGCTTTGCTATGTGAAGCTGTGAATTGTGCTTAAATGATAATGCCAATAAACAAGTAATATACTTAATATAGTGTCTGCTTTTCCTGATAGCAGGAACAGAGGGGGAAATGGAAACAAATTGGGGAGAGATTTGAGATTTGTAGCTTGATTGATGTCAGGTTCTGGCTTTCTGTAAAGGGCTTAGATGCTTTTAATTGTAATAAGGGCTATATAAATAAAATGTATTGTACTTTTGCTCCTTGTTGTTTTGTGACTGTGCGTGTGGTACTAGTGACAACCTGTAAAACAAAAGTAGGGGCAACATTTTATTTGTTTTTATTCAAAAATATAAATTTTTCCATATTGCTGGGATTCAGGCAGCTTCTTTTTTGGACAATATTTCTCTAGCTCCTTGGAACACAACAGACACTTCACCTTTTAAAATACCAGAAAAAAAAAATTAGAACAAGCGGTGTGTGGTGTTGTCACAGTTATACATATTACACTTCAGTTGTTATGTGCCTACTTTATAAGGAGAAATCAGGTCAAAGTGTTCCCAGACAGGAGAGAATCTTCTCTTTCTGGCTGGTTCTATAAAAACAGAATCTCAAACCGATTGAATGCAAAGATACAGCAGGTAAAAATCCAACAAATGTGAACCAGGAATCCATTGCGTTTCACTGCACCTTATATTTTGAATTGCACGTCAAACCTGCGAACCACTTCCTGAACCAGTCACGCGGTACGACCGGCTTGCGAGGCTTCAAACGTCATCATTTTTGGCTCCTCCCCTAAATGAAGAAAGCCTCGATACGCGCTTCGTGGACACGCCCCCTCCATTACTCAACACACGCTTCGAAGCCTCAGCACACCTCCTAACATCACTAGTTTAAAGTGATATCAGCAGGTGATTAGCTCGGAATGTAGCCTCCATCATGTTAGCATCAGTTAATTAGCATCAGATGACATTTTATTCTTCAACTTTAACCTTTTTTCTGGTCTTAACATCACTAAAACATGTTCCTTTAGGTGCAGAGACCGGAGCAGCGGTAGGAAACACACCTGGAACCAAACACCTGGGACCTGGTGAGCTTATAAAGTGGACGTTAAATGGATATTTAGCCTTTTTTTACCAGTAAGTTAGCAGGAAATGTTTATTATTTATCGATTCAACACAAGATTTATAATAAACCACCATAGTTATGAGCTTAAGTCAAAGCTGTTTGGTAATTTTAATTATCCCAAATAATTTTTTGAGGGTTAAAAGTAGTATAACAAGAAGTGAGGGGGAAATTAATTCCAGTTTTAGGAGGGATAAATGAGGCAGAGAGATGGAGGTGAAGAGTTTAAAGTTAGCCTTAGAGACACATTAATGGGAGAAAAATCTGCTTTACTGTAGAAACTTCAAGGATTTTCATTTAAATAAAGGCCTATTCAGTTCACCAAATTATGGCAACATGATGGTGATTGAGCCAATAATCCACTGATGGAATTAGCTGAGTTTTTGCATTCACAGTGTTCTAAACTGTGGTGAAATTTCTACACAAAAAATGAGACAAAAGGTTTAAAAACATACTTTTAATTACTAATATTGCCACCAAATAGTGGAAAGTGAGATCTTTAACCTTCTGAACCCCAAACAGTTTAGATCTTATTTGCTTCTGTCTCATTTTTCCTCACTGTTGGCTCATTTTCATGCCTGTATTTATATTATTTTATGTATAATAAAAGTCCTGCACCTCTGTGGAAACAGAAGAAGGAGAAAGAACTCATCACCAAAAAGTTGAATTTCTTTGACAACTCCTTTTATAAATATTGAAAAAGTCAACATTTTCCACATATCTACAGGTTGTTAACATCACTGAAAAAAATATGACTCCACACATCATAAATAATTTACTACTCTAAAAACAGTTTTTCACTCTAATCTGTGCATGAACTGTACAGATAATTCATTATTCTGAGCTGTTGGTCGTATTTTTGCTATTTTTTTAAAATTAGTCATGTAGAATAAAGTTATTTTTGATCAAAAGTCCCAATTTCCGGGTGTAAATTACTTTATTTTCCCAGAGAAAACCTCATGATGAGTTCGAGGGCCGTTGAAAACTAGAAAATATTCAGATTTTTTTCTATTTTTACAGTTTCGGTCTCAGATAAATGTCCTTTTGAACTATTTCTTCACCTTCTAGTCTGCATGGTTCAGATCTTTATCTAGTGTCAAGGTCTGAAGCTTCAGACGCCTGTTTTTTGTTTTGATTTTAAAGATTTTTTTGTTTGTTTGCCGTTACTGATCCTCATATCTGAAGCAGAGACACATGCAGTCAATAAATGGAATCTCACTGGCAGGTTTTCATACTTCAACTGACAACACGATGAAATATTAAACTGACTTTATGAATAATTTCTGCATGTTGCAACTCATTTTATTAGGCAAAAACAAGTTTAAAGCTCTCATCTGAGATGTTCTGTCCGTAGGGTTTCAGTGTGTTGTTTTCCAACAGACTAATAAAGATGTTTTTGTCAACAAATGTGTTGCAACTCGACTTTAGAGCCAAACTCTGACGGACTGAAGCCTTTAAAGTGATGAATGATGAAATAAAGGCAGAAATAAAGACTTAAAATATCATTATTGACCTTCAAGCTGTCCTAAACAATGAAGGGATGTGTTGCTTTGTTGCTTGTTTAATGTACAAACTAAAGAACTAAACAGTTTGATTCACTGTGACGCTGAAACGTTCGACAGCTTTTAAGGTGGAATGTCTTCTTGCATTCTCATGACTCTCTTTTTTTGTTTTTTAGGTATTCTTTTTTTTTTTTTGCTTTACAGACTCTGGTACATTGTTTTTTTTTTTTTTAGACAAGATGAAGAATAAAATTCAGAATCTGACCAAAAACCACAATTTTAAGCTCAGATTTGGTAAATTTTTCCCTTAAAGCACAGAAAGTCAAATCCGTCTTTCTATGACACACGGTGATATTTTGGTTACCAAAATTCACCAAAACTAAGCTTAGATTTGGTTCTTTTTTAAAACTGAAAAGCAGGCAGCAGATGAGTAGTTCAGGGACCGTCTGAAAGTTCAGTATCTACTGAGTCTCGCAGTTTCTGGCTCTGATAAATGCTGTAATTTGCGTGATATTTTTTAATAACAGGCCTTTTAAACTTCAGGCTTCAGAGGATTGATGGTTTTCTTTGTGCTAAGCTAAGCTAAGCTAAGCTAAGCTAAGCTAAGCATCTCTTTGCAGGATATCAAATATTTATATTTAATTTAAGCTGCTTCTTTTAGGTTGAACTCGAATCGATGACTCAGATCAGCTTCATCTGTGTTTCTCTGCTCATATTTTCTACATTTCTTCGTTGTGTAGCCGTTGTTTGTGTCTATAATTCCTGGTGTTTCGCTGCACAAACAGCCGTGGGAGATTATTGCAGCTCCAGCAAACATCAGATCAGAACATAAACAGCAGCTGACGGGTTGATGGCCGGCAGCCGGCGGAGGTTTAGTGTCTTATCAGTCACTGCAGGTTTTTATCCTGATGCTCACTTAGAGCCGTTTATCACCACTACGGACAGAAAATCAGCTAGTTTATACCCAACAGTAAAAGTTAAACTGTTTACGTGTTTTTTTCTTTGCATTTTTACCAAAAATTCATTCATACTCTTGAAATTCTTGCAGATTTTTTTTTCTATTCCACTGATATTTTTCAAACCCTTTTACCTGTTTTTTAAAAAAACAATTATCGTTATTTTACAGATTTTCCCATTGTGTTAGAAACTAGTAAAATCAAAACAGGGAAAATCTATAAATTCAGCAAATTGTTCAAAAAATTACAGTTGAAAATATTTTTTTAAAGATCAAGATATAAAAGCGTTTTAGGATTCTATAATGTAATTTTCCCTGATTTAAATACATAAAAATAGTCTAATTTTAAAGCCAAGTGTTGCAAAAGAATAATTTATCATTTTTCACTGTAATTTTCTGATCCAATTACTGTATTTTTAATAGTGATTCTCTACACATTTGAAACTAATAAAATCACAGAAAAAAGGTGTTAATTGTTGTTTTATACACACACACACACACACACACACACACACACACACACACACACACACACACATATATATTTAATGCAATTTGGCTTTCAAATGACATTATTCTACTGTATGTAAATCTACAAAAACAATTAATAAATATTTAATAAATATCTAAATATTTTATAAACCCTTTATGAACAATTTGCAACAATTTAATTTACAGATAATCCATGTTTTGTTACTCGTAAAGTCACAGTAAAACTGTTTTGTTGTTTTAACTGTAAAGAATGCGGCCAAAACTGTAAATAACATCCACATCAAAAAGCTGTATATTTATAAACAATAAATTATTCTTTTACTAAATGTGATTGTAGATTTACTGTATTTTTACCTTATTTAAATCAGCAAAAATGTAGTTATTTTACAGATATATATAAAAATATCCATATATTTGTCACTACATTAAAAATTAAACATCATTTACCATTTTTATCCCTTAATGTACATGACTTTGCTTTCAAATAATGACAAATATCTGTGAATAATAATATTTCTCTCATTTTTTATCATTTATAGAAAAATATTAGACGTTATTTTCAGTTTTAGCCTGTTTTTATGATTAATATAGAGATTAATGTTTTTTTCTGTGACTTTACAAGTAATAAAACAAAAAAAATCTTTAAATTAAGTGCAAATTGTTCAAAAAAAGTGTTTAGCTTGAAAATAACACTATTTTGCTGTATTTAAATAAGAAAAAAACTTTAATATAAATTATTAAAATATGTTCAATATACATTTTTACAGTATTTAAAACAAAATAAGCAAAATAATATTATTTGACAGATATTTGAAAGAAAAATTCGGTATATTGAGAACTGAAAAATGCTAAGTAATTTTCAGACTTCTACATTTTTTTTATAGATATTCCCTGCTTTGTTAAATTACAGACAATACTGTGGAAAATCACAGAAAAAAACTTATTAAATTACATATTAACCCTAAAAAAAAACAGACAAAAACTGCAAATAACATATTACATATCCCATTTTACTAAATTTAGACATTTATTTCTGTATTTATTTATTTATTTTATGTATTTATTTTACAGATTTTTGCTATTATTTAAAGGAAAATTATGTCTAATAACATAGATAAATGTTACCAATTTTCTTAGATTAATAGCCAGTAAAATCACACAAATATTAACAGAATGTGACTGTAAATTCTGCTAGTTTTACTGTAATTAATTGAGTAAAAAATATGATTATTTTACAGATATTTGGTATTATTTGAAAGAAAACATATATATATTAGGGATTTTAAAAATGTTGAACAATTTGAAACTGCTTTTCTTTTCCACATATTCCCTGTTTTCTTAAATTCTGGATATAATATCACGTGAAATCAGGAAATAATGAACAAAAGGAGAAAAAATGAGAACAGAGGAGTCTGTGTGGGTGTTTCTGATTATTTGTTGTGTGTAGAATCATCTCATGTTGTGTTTTTCCGGCTCTGATGAGTTCTGTAGAGTGGGGAGCCGAGAAGATGCATCACAAACAACCAAAACACAACTTTACTCTGTCAGTTGATCCTCCTCCAGCTGGATGCAGTTTAAACCCATTAGTTCATCCTGTCAGGACAGAATTTATGGGAATAAATGAATAAATTACTGTCGCAGAGCTCAGCGAGACGTTTGGACGTCCTGATCACATATTTACTGCCGATCACAATCAGCGTCTTTCAGTTTCTGCGAACCAAATCCGTGCGACAGTGTTTGTTTTAGTTTGGAAGCTATTTAAACGAGAGCAACGGGATGATTCTGCTTCAAGAAGACATGACAGGAATAATATTTCACACAGTGCTGAGAGTCGGGACGCTTTAAACTGGAGTCAGACTTCAGGAAATAAACTCTGAGATTCAACTGAAGCAGCACCTGAGAGCTCACCTGCAGAATATTAACGAGAAAGAGACGTGAAGTGATTGTAATCAGACAGAAAACAACAGCAAGGAGACACAAACAACTTACAGAGCTACAGAGAGACACGATAGACGCATTAAATGATGACAAAAAGACAAATATTGTTGCTGTAAGATGAAGAACAAGAAGCAAAATGACTACAGTGAGACTACAATTAGAGAAAAAACCACAAATAAGAGCAAAAAGTCAAAATGATGACAAATGATACCCAAAGTGTGAAAGAGTCCCCAAACAACACAAAACAAACACAACCTGCCCAACAAGTGACACAAAACAACTACAAGGAGACACAGAGAGCCATGTTGTGTCTCTTTGTAGTCATTTTTGTCTCTTTGTAGTCATGTTGTGTCTCTTTGTGGCCATTTTGTGTCTCTTTGTGGTAATTTTCTGTCTCTGTGGCCATTTTTTGTCTCTTTGTGGCCATTTTTTGTCTCTTTGTGGTCATCTTGTGTCTCTTTGTGGCCATTTTTTGTCTGTTTGTGGCCATTTGTGTGTCTTTGTGAGCATTTTGTGTCTCTTTGTGGTCATTCTTTGTTTATTTGTGGTCATTAAGTGTCTCTGTTTCTTCATACCCGTTTTGCAGATCTTTTAAGACACTGTGTCTCTTTGTAGACAATTTATGTGTCTTTGTAAACCTGTTGTCTGTTTTAAGACTTTTGTGTCTATTTTTAAGCATTTTGTGTCCATTCATAGACAATTTGCCTCTATTTACAAATTGTTTGCATCTTTTTAGACACTTCATATTTCTGTCTAGACATTTAGCGTCTTTTGGTTGACATGTTTTGTCTCTTTATAAATTTTTAGTCCACTTCTAGAAGACATTTTCCCATGGTGTCTCGGCGCCGTGGCCTACTTCTTTTCATGTTTTTGTTGTGCGTCTTTGCTGGTGATGTGTTTATGTTGTGTGTCCATGATATGAAAACCAGAACCATGGTATGGGATGTTTACATCTGGACCATCGGGAGGCTTCAGGGGTCACATCCTGTTCATTAGATGTCCGAGTCTCTCAGTCTTCGGTTTAAAGTCTTCACGCTCTAATTAAACCGAACCAGAGTTTAGCAGCGTTTCCACCTTCGTGTTTGTTCTCATGTTAGTGAAACACACAAAACAAATGTGGTTTAAAGACACCGAACTTTAAAGACGTTCGCCTCCCTGTTAGACAGTACGCTCAGATTTACTGATGTTCGCTGATCCCAGAGGCCACATGAGAGTTTTTCTCTACATGAGAAACTGGAACTGACACAGATTCTGACTCTTCTGATGGAACCAGCAGTGACTTATTGACTCACTTTTTTGACTTATTGGAAGTCGTTTCCTGTTTTCGCAAGAGGGGCAAAATTGTTTTTGGAGTCATTTGTGGATACGGCGTCTAATGGATTAGACTGATGGATTAAATATGTTAATAAAAACTTAATAATAAAAAAGAAAGAAAATCACACTGATGCGCAGAGATCTAACTGAGCAGATACATTCAGAGGTTTGCAAAATCAAACACAAATATCTTTAAATCTAGAAAATGAGTCTCTTTGTAGGTGTTCAGTGTCTCTTCGGACATTTTGTGTCTCTTTGTAGGTGTTTAGTGTCTCTTTTTGGACATTTTGTGTCTCCTTGTAGGTGTTTAGTGTCTCTTTTTGGACATTTTATGCCTCTTTGTAGGTTTTTAGTGTCTCTTTTTGGACATTTTGTGTCTTTTTATAGATGTTTTTCGTCATTTTACATCTCTTTGTAAGTATTTAGTGTCTTTGTAGGTGTTTGGTGTCTCTTTTTGGACATTTTGTGTCTCTTTGTGGGTGTTTGGTGTCTCTTTTTGGAAATTTTTTGTCTCTTTGTAGGTGTTTAGTGTCTCTTTTTTTGGACATTTGTGTCTCTTTGTAGGTGTTTAGTGTCTCTTTTTGGACATTTTGTGTCTCTTTGTAGGTGTTTAGTGTCTCTTTTTGGACATTTTGTGTCTCTTTGTAGACATCTTGTCTCTTGTAGGCTGTCTAAAAAGAAATACAAAATGTCTACAGAAAGGTCTGTAAAGATGCACAAAAGGCCTAAAAGAGACACCAATTACCTTCTCTGTTGCACTGGTTTCTGTGCCACAAACACAATAAAAACAAGAAAAGAAGCAGGAGGAATGTTGGTGAAATGAAAAGATTTATGGTGAACCAGCCGAGCGGCTCGTTAAGGAGAAGAGCTGAGCGATCAGTCACAGTAATCGGGTTTTTGCAAACCTCAAAGACCTTTAAAGTCGAAGAGTAAAAAGGTTCAACACTGAACCTCAGGCAGGAAAAACATCAGAACAGAAGAAACTCTTTCATATCTGTTGAAAAGCTGTCAAATTACCGCTCGATGCGCTCATTACACGGTGAAAACTGTACAGGTTTCTGGGAAACTTTGGCACGTTATCACCTTTAAATGGGCCTAGTAATAATAATAATAATAATAATTAAAAAAAAAAAAAAAAAAAAATAATAATAATAACAATAATTATTATTATTATTATTGTTATTATTATTATTATTATTATCATTGTTGTTGTTATTATTATTATTATTATTATTATTATTATTATTATTATTATTATTGTTATCGTTATCGTTATTATTATTATTATTATTATTATTATTATTATTATTATTATTATTATATTTCAGCAGTTTATGCATCACAAATTACAGTTAAGAATAATTAATTTAAGATAATTTAAAAAACAAACATTCCAGCAGCTGCTTTGCCAAAAAAAAAAAGAAAAATGCAATCATGAAAAACAAGCATCTCATAAAAATCTGGTAATTTTCCATTAATATACAGCTTTTTATTTTTAATTCTACATTAGATTGTGTTGTTTTGGCTTTTAAATGTGTAATGAAGAATATTTACATACAGAAGAACATAACAACACATAATTCTCTATAAATATATATGTAATATCTATAATTTGTCACTGGGAGCAGATAAAACAGATAAAACCTCCATTAAAGTTGCAGTTGATGCCCTTAGTGGTGAACATGCAGCTTGTTTTATCTCCTCAGGGTCGTGTTCGACGTCTGCTGCTGGTATTTGCTGTGAAATTCTGCTTTTCTTCACTGCGTTAAAGTGGAATTAGTTCAGGATAAACGACTCCTCCTCCGTCGCTGCCACGCTCCTGGAAAACAAACAGCGATTCTCCCACATTCCTGTTATTCCCACTGCGAGAATTAAACTGGGTTAGCTGGAGCATGTTTGGGTGAAATAATCTCACAGGTTTCCTTTAAAATCAGGTCATCAAAATAAACCCTTTTTTCTGTCAGAGCTGCCATAATATACATCTGACAGAAGGATTAAAATTCCTGCTCCGAGTGTTTTCAGACATTCATGATCCCTGCAGGATGAATTATTAAACTTCTCCTTTGGTGCAATCATGGCATCGTAATTTAATTATCCAATTATTATTAGTCTTAAAGTATGTGTACATGAAAAAGAAAACAGGAAGTGGAAAATCGTCTTCGTGAAGAACATTTAAGCTTCACATGCAAAAATAGGATCTTATGAAACTGTGATTAGTGTGACATTTACCCTCACTGTAAAACATCTTCAGTCAAATCAACTCATCTTTTCTAGTTTACTGAATGTAAATATATGATTTTAGCTAAAAGAAGCAGGAGAAATGTTGGTGAAAATGAATGATAGTAAAAAATGTCCCTTTTTAAACCACTTTACAGCTTTAGAGTTCTCATAACTTGAGATATTTTGACTTAAAAGGATAAGTTGAATGAATGAACAGTTAGGAGTTCAGTCAACTCATTAAATTAAGTTCAATTAAGAAACAAAAACTATAATATAATATAAGCTAACTTAGAGACTGCAAGCTCTCAAAGTTAAATTAAAAAGAAACTTAGAAAATGCAACAGGAGAGTAAGAGTGTCTGTTATCACTGTCTAGTTGATTCAACTTAATATTTTGAGTTTATTGAACTTGTTTTCTCAAATTAATGCAAATTGCACTAATTAATCAATTTAAGAGTAATTACATTTTTTAGGAGGAACTTAAGTTTTTAAGCCTTAAAGTTAAGTTTAAATTAAATTTATATGAGCTAAATCTACAATATAATATGATAATACAACTTCAAAACTATATGTTCTCAAAGTGAAATAAAGAAGAAACTTAGATTAAACTTAGAAAATGTAAAAGATTGATTTATTGAACTAGTTTTGGCTTGTGATCATTATTTTAAGTCACAGATGAGTACTTCAAGGACCGTCAGAAAGTAGACAATTGGACGATTAATTATAGAAAACAGTCCAGAATGTAGTTGAGAAACATGTTTTTAAGTTTCCATCGGTAGCACAGAATCCAAACAGGAGCTGCTAATAGACAATCCGGCATCTTTTATCAACATTTACACAAATATAGATTGAAAACATGCTTGAAAGATGAATACTGTGCATGTATTCAAGTATTTAATGGGTCTAGTAGTTGTTCTTGCTGGTTCTCTTATAAAATGTCGCATGTTTACGTCTATCAGAGTATTTTTATTCACTGGAATGATACAAAATGTTGAAGGACAAGCGCCTCTCAACAAGCTAAACGAACGTCCAAGGACAGCCGGCGAGTTCACAGAAACACAGCAGGTAATTGTGGCTGTAATTATTGCTGGAGGTGAGGTGAGAAGTCACCCACACATGGACTCCAGCTGGGGTTAAAATCACCAATCAGAGCTCCATATAGGCATGAATGCTGTTTAAATGGAGCTGCAGTCTGACTTCTGCTGGCAGATTTCCTTCAACACTAATCAAGTTCGCTGCAGAATATAAAATGCTTCATTATACACATACTACAAATGCATCTGTATTTAACCAAAGGTCGTACAGTTTGTGCTAAAAACTGAATAATATATTAGTACTGGCACGACTTACATCATTTTATTTACGTGCAACCCACCAAAACCACCAAACACTAGAGGAAAAACAACCACATAAGGAAACACAAAGACTGTAAAGACACAAAACAACCACAAAAAGACTCTAAATAGCCAAAATAAGATGCAAAACAATTACAAGAATGTGCAAAATGACAACAGACACACAAAACCACCAACGACTAGATGGAAAGCGACCACATGGGGAAACAAAAAGACCATAGAGACACAAAACAACCACAACACTCAAAATATCCAAAAGAAAATGCAAAACAATTATAAGAATGCACGAAATGACAACACAGATGCACAAAACCACCAAACACTAGATGGAAAATGACCACATAAGGAACCAGAAAGACCATAGAGACACAAAACAACCACAAAAAGACCCAAAAGAACTTAAACAAATTGCAAAACAACCACAAACAGATTCAGAACAATCAAAGTGAGAAACAAAAAGATATAGAATGACTATAAAAGACAGATAAATCCAAAATAAAACAGAAAATGACCAAAAAGGACAAAGAACGGATGTCACTGACCAGAAAGTTGCCAAAAACCAAAGTTAGACACAAAACGACCATTGTTTGCTTGGTTTTTGATGCACTGGATCAGTAGAGTTTCAGACTAATTCACTGAACTGCATTATAAACGTCCTTTAAAGGTCCAGAGTTTCCCCTCAGTCAGGATCCTCTGAATCTAATATCAGTGTGTTAATGAACCTCGCCTCATTATCGGCCTCCACACGACCGTTCATTGGGTTTTAACTTTGTTTTCATGGACTAAACAAATGAAGCTGGAATAGAAAGGAACCGACAGGTGGACAAACCAGTATAGACACAAAGACTGATGGATTACTGGACGGGCAAATGTCAAGAGGCCCAGAAGGTCCTGAGGTCCTGGTCTTCCTCTGGAAAATACCCCAGGGAGACACCCAGAAGACCAAAATGAAACACAAAAAGACACTCACACACACAAAATGACGACAAAACAACCAAATGAGAGACACGAACACAAAGAGACAGAACGGTCAAAATGAGATGCAAAATGGTCACCAGGAGACAGAAAAAACTGCAAAAATTTGTAGATAAAACAAAAAGAGACTGAAAATTATCTCAAAAAGACACAGCGACCAAAATGAGTCCCAAAATAATCAAAGTGAAAAAAAGAGCACACAATGACAAGAAAAAGGCACAAAAAAATGACAAAAGTGATCACAGAAGGGTAGATGCAGAATGATAACAAATACACAGAAACAGAACAGACAACCAAAATCAGGTGTACAAAGACTGAAAGAAAGGTCCAAGACAGAACATAACACAAAAGCATGCAGATTAATGACAAACAGACACAAAACAAGCACAAAAAGTCATAAAAGACACAAAAATGACAACAAAAACATGAAACAAGTATAGACATAAAACTTAAATGAGGCACAGAATCATCATAAAAAGATAAAGACAACAGAGACACAAAATGGTCATAATGACAACAAAAATAGAATGCTAAATGACCAAAACAAAGGCAAGTAACAATCACAAAAACACACAAAATTGACAAAATGAGAGGCAAAACTTCTAGTTTGGACCATGTGGGGGATGCAACATGACTAAAGAAGAAGAAACAAAATTACAAAAAATTATAAAAATAAGACCAAAACAACAAAGATTAGATGTCAAGGGACTGCAGATGGAAATTAGCTTAAAGCTAACTCTGGTGCAATACATCAAATCGAAACATTTATGTTTAATATTGTACATGGTTCCTTTTTAAATAAACTGATAATAAAAAAATAGATGTGAAATGTCCAAATGAGACACAAAACAACCACAAATAGACACAAAAATGTCTAATATTGCCAAAATGGTGCAAAATAATCATCCACAAACATAAATCTTTCCAAAAATACCTCAAAAATATGCAGTGACACCAAAGAGACACGAAACAACCACAAAAATGACTGAAATCAGATGTAAACACACAAAATGGCCACAATGACATGCAAAACTACCAATAAAACTACATGATAAAGCTACCCAACAAACCTACCAACAGAACTACCTAATAAAACTAACAATAAAACTACCTGATAAAACTACCAATGAAACTACCCAATAAAACTACCGACAAAACTACCTGATAAAACTACCAACAAAGCAACCCAATAAAATTACCAACAGAACTACCTAATAAAACTAACAATAAAACTACCTGATAAAACTACCAATGAAACTACCCAATAAAACTACCGACAAAACTACCTGATAAAACTACCAACAAAGCAACCCAATAAAATTACCAATAGAACTACCTAATAAAACTACCAATAGAACTACCTAATAAAACTACCAATAGAACTACCAATAGAACTACCTAATAAAACTACATAATTAAGCCACCCAACAAAACTACCAATAAAACTACAAACAAAATTACCTAATAAAACTGCAAATAAAACTACCAATAAAACTACCAATAAAATTACCAATAAAACTACCTATTAAAGGACACTTTACTGGAGACATAAAAAGGTCCTAAAAACAAAGAGAACCAGACTGAACTGAACAGTGACAGATGTCTGAGGTGTTTGTTTGTGTTGGTTTTGTGTTTTTGCCGGTCTGGTCGTGTTACTGTTCCCACAGAACATCTAAACTGTCCGTTTATTGACCCAGACTCGACCCAGACGACACCTCAGAACATGTTTCTGGCCCATCAGCCGGCTGCTTCTAATCGGTTAAATCATTCAGTCGACCTGGACGGCGGATTAGAATCGGGATCAGATCAGTTTGGACAGTTCCACCGTGGAACAGCTGATCAGACGAACCTCTTATCGGACTTTTCAACACGGACAACTGCACGTGTCTAACGTCCTTTAGTGCCTTCAGGACTCTCTGTTCCCTCCAACGGTCACGTTGCTCCCAAAGATAGCGGGTGAAGTAAATGACAGGCATAGCAGCCGCAACTGACTCGTTAACCTCCTGGTTTAATTATGGAAACCTAATGAGGCCCATCTAATGTGGAAAACACAAACACAACATCCACACGCCAACGTTAAGGCAATTAACAACCAACTAATTATACAGCAGGGGAGGAGATGTGGAGTAACTCAGCTAATCTGGAACATAAACCAGAATATAATGTAGAGAAAGCGTATTCAGCAGCTCTAACGGCAGATCAAATATAGAAAACACGTAGAGAAGTAGAAACAGTCAGCTACACTGTAAAAAAATTACTGTTGTTTTATAGATTTCAACCGGTTTTGTTACATTACAGACAATTGTTTGTAAAACCACGCAAAAAAAATACTAATTTAGATGTTAACTATATTAAAAAAATGACCTAAAATTGTAAATAGTTTCCACATCAGAAATCTCAAAATTTCTAAATCAGAAATCTGTATTTTTTACGAACAGATAGTCGATCGTTTGCAATGTTTAACAAAAATTACAGTTTATTCACATCATGATGCTGCCACCACCGTGCTTCACATCATGATGCTGCCACCACCGTGCTTCACATCATGATGCTGCCACCACCGTGCTTCACATCATGATGCTGCCACCACCGTGCTTCACATCATGATGCTGCCACCACCATGCTTTAGATCATGATGCTGCCACCACCGTGCTTCACACCATGATGCTGCCACCACCGTGCTTCACATCATGATGCTGCCACCACCGTGCTTCACATCATGATGCTGCCACCACCGTGCTTCACATCATGATGCTGCCACCACCGTGCTTCACATCATGATGCTGCCACCACCGTGCTTCACATCATGATGCTGCCACCACCGTGCTTCACATCATGATGCTGCAACCACCGTGTTTCACATCATGATGCTGCCACCACCGTGCTTCACATCATGATGCTGCCACCACCGTGCTTCACATCATGATGCTGCCACCACCGTGCTTCACATCATGATGCTGCCACCACCGTGCTTCACATCATGATGCTGCCACCACCGTGCTTCACATCATGATGCTGCCACCACCGTGCTTCACATCATGATGCTTCCTCCACCGTGCTTCACATCATGATGCTGCCACCACCGTGCTTCACATCATGATGCTGCCACCACCGTGCTTCACATCATGATGCTGCCACCACCGTGCTTCACATCATGATGCTGCCACCACCATGCTTCACATCATGATGCTGCCACCACCGTGCTTCACATCATGATGCTGCAACCACCGTGTTTCACATCATGATGCTGCCACCTCCGTGCTTCACATCATGATACTAAAATCTGAATATTTTACAAACAATAATTTAGACTTTTACAAACAAGCATACAGTTTTACTGTAATTAAATAAACATTATTTTACAGATATTTGCTTTTATTTTCACAATTTTTCCTGTTTTTGACCGTCATTGTATTCTAACATGTTTTTTTCTGGCACCCTTGCCACCTCCAGGACTATAAGAGAGATAAAAGAATAAAAGGGTTAAAATCAGAGCTGGACTGGTCATCTGGCAGACTGGGTGGGCTGATGAGCCTTTTGGCCTGAAACAACTGGCTGTTTATTTATGTATTTATTCTAACTGGGTCATAAAACAGGCAGATTAGCCCAGTTTTTGTTTTCTCTAAACTGACACTGAGCTCAATCTGACCTTTAAACTACTCTTAACTTTAGCTTCTGCAAATTCATTGACTCTTAGGGTCCAGCTGCAGCTAAATTTACATCAGTCCTTTACAGTTAACAGCAACGTTTTCATAGCATCGGTCTGCTGCGTATCAAAACAAACAGCATAATTTCACTCTTCCATGTCTGCATCGTCTCCGGCACAGTTCTGACATCACATCCCACTTTGTATGAAAAACAAACATGAAATTATGGATTTGTTTTTGATCACAATGACTCAAAGCCTGTACACAAGAACGGACCCTTGTTTGGGCACAACACTTTTAAAAAATTTATTTTTTTTTATTATCCCTTATTAATCCCATGAGGGGAAATTCAGATTTTCACATCTCTCCCCAATTGGTGAGATATTTGTAAAATATGACAATTTTTTAATACAAAATATTTCATTTCCTCATTATAAAGGCAAACAGAATAGAATGCTGCCACCACTATTCTTCACGTTATGATTCTGCCACTGCCTTGCTTCATATCATGATGCTGCCACCACCATGCTTCACATCATGATGCTGCCACCACTGTGCTTCACACCATGATGCTGCCACCACCGTGCTTCACATCATGATGCTGCCACCACCATGCTTCACATCATGATGCTGCCACCACCATGCTTCACATCATGATGCTGCCACCACCATGCTTCACATCATGATGCTGCCACCACTGTGCTTCACACCATGATGCTGCCACCACCGTGCTTCACATCATGATGCTGCCACCACCATGCTTCACATCATGATGCTGCCACCACCGTGCTTCACATCACAATGCTGCCACCACCATGCTTCATGTCATGATGCTGCCATCACCATGCTTCA
The DNA here is from genome assembly GCF_022539595.1 of Amphiprion ocellaris. Taxonomy (NCBI): domain Eukaryota; kingdom Metazoa; phylum Chordata; class Actinopteri; family Pomacentridae; genus Amphiprion; species Amphiprion ocellaris. Next base: position 26,015,316 of record NC_072786.1, on the reverse strand, counting down.
CATCATGATGCTGCCACCACCGTGCTTCACACCATGATGCTGCCACCACCATGCTTCATGTCTTGATACTACCACCACCATGCTTCATGTCATGATGCCGCCATCACCATGCTTCACATCACAATGCTGCCACCACCGTGCTTCACACCATGATGCTGCCACCACCATGCTTCATATCATGATGCTTCCACCACCATGCATGAGCCATATTTGGTCAATTCCAGCTACAGTATAATTCTGTAATGCAGATGTCCCACAGGCTCTTCAATACTAATGTTTTATAAGGAATTCAGAATGTGTTTTTTTTTTTCGATTTTCTAAACTAACTTAACCAGATTTAACAAAAAGAAAATGTGTTGCATGGCTGTCGTATTATCAGTGTGCATTGGATCACATCTGGAGGAAGAAGCAGATTAAAAATGTTTAAACATGTCCTTGTATCTACACATTTTATTGAACATTAATACCAACACTAAAAACTCATTACAACCCCTTCTATTCCCTGAACATTGAAGTGTTTATTCAGCACATTAAGATGTTTTCATGTTCGGACCAGGAGGCTTCAGGGTCAGTATGCTTGAGAGTGTCCTACAGCATATTCATCAATTTCATTATAAACGGTAAAACGGTGATGTGCTGTGCATATTTATATAGTCCAACAGCATCAGAAAAGAACATAGAGGCAAATTAAGTCTATAAATACATGTCAACTGAACAAAATCAACAGACTTAATTGGAAAATAAAATTACAGGTTGTCATAGATGGTAAAAAAAGACACTTTTGTGGAGCTTTGTGTTGCATATAGACTGAAATTTTCATTTGTAGGAGTAAAATGTAGCATGAAATTACAAAAATTGAGAATATGTCAATAAAAATAGATTTATTCAAATTCAAAATAAGTAATAAATGGTGTTTTATCTTTTAAAAGACCAGAAAATAGGCCAATTTTAATATAAATATCCTCAAAACCAGTTTTAAAAATATATTTAGCATTTAAAATGTGATAAATTAACATTCTTCTATCTCAAGAAGAAACATTTTATACATTTACTGATTTAAAAAAATGGTCAATAATTTAAAAAAAAGTCCAATTTATGTAGTGTGAGTATGCTTAAAGTGTCTTTTAGCATATTAACATTCTCATTTTGTTCATTAAATAGGTGATGTGTTGTCGCTTTTTGTATACAATAAAAAGATAATAATAAAATGTATTTGGAAAATAGAGTTGCAGCTTTTCATAGGTACTAATAAAGGTGCTTTTGTGGATCTTTGTGTTACATATAGAGTGAAATTTTAGGTTAGTAGATGTAAAATGTAGCATCAAAATACAAAAATTTATACTTTTGTCAGTAAAAAACGATTGATTCAAATTCAAAATAAGTAATCAAAGATGTTTTTATGTTTTAAAGGAACAGAAAATAGGCACATTTTATTATAAAAATACTGAAAACACATGTAAAATGAGATAAATTAACAATCTCCTACCTCAAGGAGAAACATTCTGATCAGTAGTTTTAAAAAAATCCAGGCAATTCAGGGTCAGTATGCTTAATAGTGTCCTTTGGCATGTTAACTTTCTTGTTGTTTTAGGTAGAATGATGTGAAAGTCAGATAAAAGTGCTTTTAATGAAACCTAATTAACTTTACAGCTGCCTGCTTACACGTGTCAGACCAGTTTTAATGACCCTCAGCATGTATTTATGTTTCTGTGAGCAGGGATCATGTTTTTACACTGTTCCTGGGGGGACGTTTGATTGAGACGGACAGGGGAAGACGAGTCGGTCGAGGTCTCTCATGTTTGCACACAAACACAGACGCATGATTCAATCTTAAACAAGGACATTTCCGAAGTCTGTGTTTCCTAAATATCACGAGTCCTTGTGGAACCGAACACTGAGGAGGTTTTTACTGTTGCAGCAACAAAATCCTGCAAAATACTCAAAATGCTGAAGATTAGTAAGAATGGGAGAAAATGAGACAAATTAGATTCTGTTGAGTCGACAAGACGGCAACAAACAGGGAAACAGCATAAGGTGGAGGCTACAAAAACACATTTATTTCACCAAACACAAAGAAAAATGTGAACCAAACAATCTCAGTGTGTCAGTAATGTAGTCTTTTTTTGTATTTGTGGATGTTTTACATCTTTGTTGACGTGTTTTAAGTCTCTTTGTGGATGTTTTACATCTCTTTGAGGATGTTTTGAGTCTCTTTGAGGATGTTTTGAGTCTCTTTGTGGAAGTTTTGTGTCTCTTTGTGGAAGTTTTGAGTGTCTTTGTGGATGTTTTAAGTCTCTCTGTAGACATTGTTAGTGTTTTTGTTGACATTTGAGGTCTTTTTGTGGTCATTTTGAATCTCTGTGGTTGTTTTGGGTCTTTTTGTTTTTTAAGCCACTTTCTAAATGTTTTGAGTCTGTATTGGGGTTGTTTTGAATGTTTTGTTTTTTGTAGACATTGTGAGTCTCTTTTTGATGTTTTAAGTTTCTTTGCAGATGTTCTAAGTCTCTTTGGGAATGTTTTGCATCTCTTTGTGGATGTTTTGAGTCTCTTTGTGGATGTTTCAAGCTTCTTTATGGTTGCTTTGAGTCTTTTTGTCGTGTTTTAAGTCTGTTAGTAGTCGTTAAGAGTCTCTTTTTGATGTTTTAAGTCACTTTGTAGATGTTATGGGTCTTTCTTTTGACATTATAAGCCATTTTGCTATAATTATAAATGTGTGTTGTAGTTTTGGGTCTTTTGACCATTTCTGAGTCTCTTTTTTTGAGTTTTTTTTTGTGGATATTTGTTAGTCAATTTTTATGTCATCTGTCAATCTGTGGCCCAAACAACATCTTCCAAACATCCTGTGAATGTTTCAGCTGAATTTTAACCTCATCAGAACATTCTCATAATTAATGAGTATCATTTACATTTACATAAAAAAAGGTTAGTTTTCTAAAAGCTCTAATTAAATCTCACAAAATGTGCTAAACTGAAGAGCAGTGTGAAGAATCTTCCATCCACAGTGTGAATCGTTCTTTCAGTTTAAGCATCTGTTGGTTTTAAGAGGCAGCTTTAAATCCAGGGTTTAATCTGAAGGATTGAGATGAGAACAATGGTGTGAGCTCACTTTTCTAAATAGCTCTTTATAGTTTCAGATGCCATCAGTGCACATTAATAACTCTCTGCTCTCCACTGGGAAGATCTCTGTGGCTGAAATCACTCAAACTCAGAGACGCTAATTGTTTCTGATGACTTTTCTCACTAAGTCTTTCATCGATCAGCTGTGATGACGAATCCTGCAGCAAAAAGACATTAAAAAGAGTTTAGACGCAGCATCAGGCGATGCTCAGATACTTTAATGTCTTTGTTTGGAGTTTACAGACGATACCTGCTCTTTGTTCGTTTCAGCTCGAGGTTTAGTTTTACACTTCATTTGTCTGACTGATGGAGCTCCATTAAATATGAGAAGAACAACAGTTAACGTTTATTTCACTTTGAGGTTCCATTAAGGGCTTATATGTTGTATGTATGATGTCTTTGCTAGATGCACTTTGGAGGGTTTTTCTTTTCTTCTAGTTGGTTATAAGTCTTAACTGAAGGCTCCATAAACCCTTTTTGTGGTGGTTTTGGGTATATTTTTGGTGGAGTATATCTTCTGGCAGTTTTTTAGGTTCCTTTGAGGGTGTTTGAGTCTTTTTTTCATTGTTTTGATGCCTTTTTAACATGTTTTCACTCTTTGTAGATGTGTCTTCATAATGTTTTCAGTCTCTGTGGACATTCAAGAGTCTTTGTAGACATTTAGAGGGTTTTTTTGTAGATCTTTAGTGTGTTTTGTGGTCATTTTGAGTCTTTCTGTGGGTATTGGTGTCTTTTTATAGTTGTTTTTTAGTCTTTGTGGTTGTTTTGAGTCTCTTTGTGGAGAGTTCAGATCTTTTTGTGGTCATTTTGAGTCTTTTTGTGGTCATTTTGAGTCTTTTTGCGGTCATTTTGAGTCTTGGCATTTTTATGAATGTCTTTGTAGGCATTGTTAGTGTTTTTGTTGACATTTTAAGTCTTTTTGTTGTCATTTTGAATCTCTTTGTGGTTGTTCGGCCATGTTTTGAGTGTCCTTGCAGACATCATGAGTCTCTTTTTGGAGTTTGAAGTTTCTTTGTGGATTTTATTAGTCTTTTTATGGTAATTTCCAGTCCTTTTGTTGTGTTTTTGACTCTCGCTGTTGACATTGTAATTGTTTTTATTGACATTTTAAGCATTTTTATGGTAATTTTGAATCTGCAGTTGTTTTGGGTCTTGTGGATATTTTTATCTTTTCATGGTTATTTTGAGATATTTTATGGTTGTTTCAAGTGTTTTGTCAGTTTTTGAATCTCTTTTAGACATTTGAAGTCATTTTGTGATTGTTTCAAGTCTTTTTGTTGTGTGTTCGAAACGATATCTTTGTAGACGTTTTGACGTTTTGAGTCCTATTCTGAATATTTGTGTCTATGTGGTCATTCTTAGTGTCTTTGTGGTAATTCTGAGTCATTTCATGGGTGTTTGGAATCTATTTCAGTTTTTTCCGAGTGTTTTTATTGTTTTTGAGACATTTTATAGTCATTTTTAGTCTTTTTGAACACAGTGAGTCATATTGTGGTCATCTTTAGTGTCTTTTAGTGTTAATTTTGAATCTCTTTGTGATTATTTTGAATTTCTTTGTAGTTGTTTTAAGTTGTTTTTGTGTCTTTTTGAATCTGGGATTATGAGTCACTCTGTGGTGGAGTTTACTTATTTTGTTGTTTGTGATTCTATTTGGGGTCACTATTCATCGCTTTAAGGTCGTTTTTTGTTCATTTCGTGGTCTTTTTGAGTGTTTTTATGGGATATTTTGAGTCTTTTTGCCATTTTTGTTTTTCCTTGTGGAATCTTTTTGTGGTATTCTTTCATTTTGCATATGTCACTTGATCAAACTCTTTTATAATGAATGCATATGTCCAGGTCACATCAGATCACATTTATTTATCAATGTGTGAATGTCAGTAAACTTTAATTTGAAGAATATAAATAACTGAAGGCTTTACTTACAGTCTAGTAACAAACAAAGCAACTATTCCCGTTATTTGTTTTATACTGAACTCAGAAGCAATAAAGAAGCTTTCCTCACCACTTTAACTTCAGTGAAGTCTTCCAGTGTTGGAATAAGTGGCTTCTCACTTCATATCCTCACTGTCTCTGCTGTGTTTCCTCTCCAGCCCCTCACATTCCCCCCAAAGCCCTGCTGTTGATTTAGTAATGAATCACAGTGTATTGAACTGGGCAGCCTGCGGAGATAATCGCCCAGGAGACTGACTGGGATAATGTATAGTTAATTAAAGTACAGTAAGAACTGAACCCAAAGGGGCAATAAGTGGGATTTATTTCCAGGCTCAGTTCAGGAAATCCACATCTGTGAGTCTTAACAGGGCTGTAGATCAACACCAATGATCCACCTGGAACAGATTCTGATGCTTCTGGCTCAGAAAAACCCACAAGATGTTTTCAGGATAAAAAAAAACCTCCCAAACTAATGATGTTTAAGGCCTCACCACCTGTAGAGATCAATGAGTGAATGTAGAGGATTTAGCTGCAGGAGGACGGTGGAGGAGATAAAGTGTTGGACAGATATGACTCATAAAGCTTCTCATAGATATCATGTTCGTTCATATTCTCTCGATAGAAAAGAGCTGAAGACAGCAGAGTAGCCATGAAAAGTTGGAGATATCTCAGTTTGTTGCCATTAGTCTCTCAAATTTTACTAATTTTAGCTTTTGTCAGTAAAAATTTATTTAATTTTCCCATTATGGTTGGCTTCGTTAAGTTTTGGTCACCTTTTTGTCGTGTTTAAGTGTCTTGGTGGACATTTTAAGTCTTTTTATGGTAATTCTGAGTTTCTTTGTGTTTGTTTGGGTCTTGTGGCCATTTTTCAATGTCTCTGTAGACATTTAGAGTCTTTTTGTAGATATTCTGAGTTTTTTTGTGTGGATCTATATATGTGTGTCTCTTTGTGGTCACCTTAGAGTCTTTCTGTTGGCTTTTTGTGCATCTTTGTAGACATTGCTAGTCTGAGTTTGTTTTATATTTTAAGGCTCCTTATGGATGCTTTGGGTGTTTTGTGGTCCTTTTGAATCTTTTTGTCATGTTTTCAGTCTCTTTGTAGACACTGTGAGTCTCTTTATCATGGGCTGCTGAAGACAGAACTTTCTCAATTTTAATGTCAATATAAAACCTGCACAGTTTGATACATTTAGAGATGTGAAGTCCAGTGCCTGTAAAAAAAATATTAAAAAATTCATAATCAAAGTTTCTTAATTCTAGTTTGATTAAAAAAAAATATTATGTATAAATACAATTCAGTGAAATGAAGAACTGATGTATGGAAATAATCTCCATTACTGCAGACTTACAGGTTATATATAAAGTTATGTAAATGACTTACAAACAGATATTTTACAGGTATTTGCAGGTAATAGAGACCAGCTGGTTTGATCGCAGCCACAGCTATAATACACCATATAAAATGCTCTTTAACGTCTGAATCCTGTCGTAATGCGGAGGCTAAAATATGAAGCAGCATTCCACATGCTATGAAATCTGTTTTCGAAATGGGAGTAAAAATGTTTTATGTCAAGAAATGAAAGCAGTTCCAACAGTTCCTGCTGTTATCAGGCGGCTCAGAACCACTATAGAAGGAAAATATTTAGCTTTTACTGTTTTTGTTACTTGGCCTCATTACTGAGCCGCCAACAGAGCCGAGGCCCACAGGGTCAGAGCTCGCCTGGTCTGAGGTCTGTCAGGAATATTTACAGTTTAGTAGGTCAGTCAAATAACCACAAAGAGCATAAATGACCACAAAAGACCAAACTCCTTAAATAAAACACTCAAAATAAATAGAAATACATTTAGAACCACTGCAAACAGACAAAACAGAACTGAAAAATGCCATTAAAAGACAGAATCAACAAAAGTGAGAGACAAAATAAAGAAAAATACTTATAAAACCAGTTCAAACAGACTACAAGATACTAAAATATTACCACAAACACATACAAAAGGAAAACAAAGAGATGCAAAGCACCAAAAAAGAAAAATTACCACCAGAAACAGACGCAATAGATGGACAGACTCAAAAAACAGCTAAAAACAACGAGATACAAAAAAGATGCATAAAAACACCAAAGCAATTACAGAAGACACAAAATCAAGAAAAATAGGTGTAAAAACAGACAGCAAAATACCAAAAAATTAAGAAAAACAAATGGAAAACCACTATGAACAAAGATGGAATGACCACAGAGATACAAAAAATGACAGTAAGGACATGGATACTGACTGCAAAAGCACAGAACCAACTGAAAAGAGACGTAAACCAACAAAAGTTAGAAAAAATTTGCACAACGAGACGTAAAATGTTCATGAAGGATGGCCGAAACCAACTTAAAACACACAAAATGATGCAAACCAATATAAAAAAGAAGAAATGTCACAAATATATGCAAACTGGCCACAATGGAAGGACAGAACCAACTATAAAAAGACACAAAATGACACCAAAGATGCGAATTGACCACAAAAACACTGAACTGGTGCAACAGAGACACACAATTAGGACAAACAGATGTAAAATCACCACAAACAAACAACAAAATACGAAAAAATAAACAAAAATAGTTGCAAAACCACTAAGAACAGGGACAAAATGACTACAAAGACACGTAAACTGACATAAAAACCAAAAATTATCACTCTGACATACAAAATGACACAAAAGGGACCATGAAGACATATAAAATGATCACAATAGATGGACTGAATTGACTAAAAATGGGCACAAAAGAGTCACAAAAGGATAAGAAAGATGCGAACTAATCACAAAAACACCAAACTAACTAAAAAAAGACTCAGAATGATGACAAACAGATGTAAAATCACCACAAACAACAAAATACTAAAATAATGATCAAAAACAGTTGCAAAACCACAATGAATGGACACAAAATGATTACAAAGAGATGAAAATTACTACAACGACATGTAAACCGACATAAAAATGGAAAATTATCACAAAGACATGCAAAAAGACCACAATAGATGGACTGAGCCAACTAAAAACAGACGTAAATTAGTCAAAACAACAATAAAGGGCCACAAAAGGACAACAAAGATGCCAAAGGAGACAAAAAATGAAGACTAACAGATGTAAAATCATCGCAAACACACCGCAAAATACCAAAAAAATTGAAAAAAACTAACTGCAAAACCACTCTGAGCCAAAAACAACGTAAACAGAAGCTCTTACATTAGGTAAACAACAACAAAATGACTACAAAGTGACGCAGAATGACAAGAAGTCGGTGCAAACCAACTACAAAAGCATTAAACCAACTGAAACGAGGCACAAACCAAAAAATAAAAGAAACATTTAACTCAAAAAGAAGCAAAATGGTGCAAAAAGGCTGGTAAGGACGGATGGAACCAACAAAAAAGAGACAAAATATGAATCAAGCATTCGCAAAACATCAAAATGTCCATGAAAATTAAACAAAACACCAAGAAACTGTTTGAAATATTGTTGATCCTTTATATGTTTTGTGTGTTTCATTTATTTTTGCTTGAAAATTTAAATGTAGTGTTTAAAGAACAGAATCGACCTAAAACAAGTGAAAAAAGCTGCATTTTTGCAACTTTGACATTTAAAAAAAACTGTAAATAAGTGCACTTGTGTGTAACTAACACATCCAACATGTGCTTTTTCCCACAGATATCTGAGATGTTATCAGTTTGCAGACCAGCTTGGGTTGTGTTTCATTTTTATGCGAGTCTGACAGCTTTCATAGTCGCAGCGTAATAAATCTGTAAGCCCTGACAGCAGCAGCGTTAGCCACCATTGTTTAAGCCCAACACGTTATGTAAGCGTCTCCGCTGTGACATGAAACACTTCCACGTCCTGCTTTCCACTCGCGCTCTTTGCATATAGATTGAACATTAAGATACAGAGTCGTGGCCTTTTAAGGCAGCGAGTGGCCGAACTTACGGCTGCTGCACTACAGAGTCGGAGGATGGTGGGAAGTCGGAGGAGGATGCAAAGTCTCAAATTTTATCTGTCCCACTTATTCTCGGACAAAAAAAGAAAAAAAATGTACAGGAAACCACACTTTTAGACTCTTCCTGTGGTTTGCACTGGAAAAATGCCCCTTCCAAAACAAGAAAAAAACTACTTATTTCAAGGAACTTTTACCTTGAAATAAGTGAAAAAATCTGCCAGTAGAACAAGTGAAAATGGTGAGATTTCTTGAAATAAGATGTGATATTTAGAATATTGAGATCTTAAAATTAGCTGAGAAAACTTATTTTAAGCTCTATTTTACCAGGATTGTCAAGCTTAGGTGTTTTAAAATAAGCCAGATATGCTTAAAAAAAAAAAAAAGAAAAAAAGCAGTTTTTCACTCAAAAATAGATTTTTGCTTTCATGTAACCTCTATTTTAAACTTTAAATTTGCAAAAGCTTCAGGAAAAAATTCTAATAATTCCTTAAAAATTTCCCTTAAAAATTTGATTTTAAAAAATTCCCCAAATTTGGCAAGAAAATTCTTGTAAATATTTTCAAAAAATGAGTAAAAATCTTCCCAAAAAAAATCCTAAAAAGATCAAAAGTGATATTTTTTTTCACATTTTCGAACTTTAAATTTACAAAACCTTCAGGAAGAAATTCCAATAATTCTTTAAAAGTTTCCCTTAAAATTAAAAAAAATAGATACATTTTAAAAAGTAAGAATACGCCAAATTTGACAAGAAAATTCTTGTAAATATTTTTTAAAAATGACTAAAAATCTTCCAAAAACATCCTAAAAATATCTAAAGTGATTACATACATATAAGTAAAACTTCTAATATTTTCTTTAACAACATTCTCAAAGAAAATCAACTAAAATCCAGCGAATTTCACTGGATTTTGGTTTTTATGTGAATGTTCTTAAGAAACATTTTAAAAAAATTTTTTCCACCAAAAAATGTTCAAAGATTTCCCAAAAATGTTGAAAATGTGGACATCAGAAGTTTCACTGTGAAAATATTGTGGGATGAGACATTTTGACTAAAAATAAGACAAATAGACTTGGTAAGATTTTGGGTTTTTGCAGTGTGTTCATTGAGTTAATCAGCAAATTCAGCAGCTTTATGTTGAAAGACAGAAAATGTAAATGGGAAAACATCTTGTCTCATGAGAAGTTCTGTGCTGGACAGTTTTTTGGCTTCAATTCTAAAACCATTTCCCATAAAAACCAAATAAAATGTTGAGTTTACACATTTAAAGCAGATTAAATAAACGAGGTAGAACATGTTGGTTGAATGAACGCAGAGACAGAAAATTGGTGGAAAAAGATGGAAGCGACGGAAACATAGACCCACAATAAACACAAAAAGAAACAAAAAGACTTAAGAGACAAAAACAGCTGGAAAAAAAACAAAATAGATGACCAGAACTGACTAAAAACATATCAAATAAACTGAAATAGCTGCAAAATGACTGCACAAAATGACAGCAAAGACACAAAACAGCTGAAAAAGACAAACCTTTTAAAATAGAGATTCACACCAACTATTAAAAATTAGGACTGACTAAAAAGAAATGCAAAAATGACAACACAAAAGTTAAAACACACAGAGATTCAAAAACATCACAATGGATGGATGGGAAGAACTAAAACAATGACACAAAATGACTTAAACAACTACAAAGAGCAACAAGACAACAAACATGCAAACTGATGGACATACAACCACTGCAACCAGACAAAAAGAAAGACACAAACTATTGATGTACAGACGCAAAACAGCACACTTCAGACACTCAGAACAAGCAGAACAAGAGATAGACTCAAGAAACGCAACAAAAAAACACATCATGACCCAAAAGAACTATAAAGAGCAACAAAATACCTACAAAAAAGATGGAATCGACCAAAAACTAGACACAAAATGAACGTGAATAAAAACAAAAAGACTAAAAAGAGACTCTAAAGAGATGAAAGGGACCTAAAGATCTGTAAAAAAACACAACTGATGGACAGAACTGACAACAAAGGACACATAATGACTCAAAAGGACTATAAAGAACCACAAAATACCAACAGAAAGATGGAACGGACTACAAAATATAAATAAAATTAGCACAAGACTGAAAAGAAGCAGACAAATAAAGACCAGAAAGAGCTGAAAAAAAACCACAACTGATGGACAGAAGTGACTGCTGGAAGCATGTAAGCAGATTTGTGATGCATGTGGATGACAATCACGCTGGGAAAAACAAATGAAAATCAGAATCTGTTTATTTGCAGTTTTTAAACAAACAACAAATCTTCAAAAGTAAGAAAAAGAAAAACTCACAAGAAAATTTTCACGACTTGCATCGAACACTTTGAGGTGCTGCCTTCAGGAACACACAAAAAGCTTTAGTGATGGTCCTCTGATACCCGAGGCTTCGACACATGCGCTGTAGCTCATGAAGCAAACGTATCGAGCCACTGTGCCGAGGCGTGGTTTGGTCACGTGACTCGTGAAGTTTGACTCACTTCAGTGACGTTTGAAGCACTCAACTGCTTCGAATCACCTGATTGGTTCGGTTTGTTATGTGAATCACTCAGCGGGATCGAGTGTTCCGGGATAGGAGATCCCTATATAGTGTTGTTCATTTGAATTGTTTTTCGCAGAATAGATTGGTTTCTTTGCTGTTGTTTTTGCTTTGAGAGTTAGTAGTATGTCAGATTTCGTATTTCGTAGAGAATAGATAGATAGATTATATGTATATATATATATATATATATATATATATATATATATATATATATATATATATATATATATATATATATATATATATATATATATATGTATATATATATATATATATTCCCAACTCACCACCCCCATGCTACAACACCTGGCACAGAACCTTGTCAGGTGCTTAGCTGACAGACTACAAACCAAAGAAAAGAACAGTTCACTGACTGTTGCTACACTTGTGGCTCTGCAGTTCAAAACTTTTGGATTCACCAATCAGAGTGGCAGCCAGTGTGAAAGAACGTTTAATAACAGAATGCACAACAATTAACATAAAGAATACCAAGCAGCAGTCATCTACGTCACAAGCACCACCACAGCCTCGTCCTCCACCACCAGCAGCACCTTCCACAGGTATTCTTTTTCTCTTCTGAATAGGGAATGACTGACATTTCTGGTGATGATGATGATGATCTTCAATATTTTTCAGTTCAACTGTGGAGCCTATTAGACAAAGATGCAAGTAGAGCCTGGCAAATGCAAAGCGCCACAGCGAATGCAATTGTAGAAAGAACGGCAGACCCACTGGCTTACTGGGCAACCCACAAAACCGTTTACCCAAACTTGTACAATGGAGCCAAACATTTCCTGTGTACCTCAGCCTCATCTGTGCCGTGTGAACAGGTTTTTTTTTCTAAGGCTGGGGAGATAGTGAGTAAAAGAAGGAACTGCTTGAGTCCCAAACAATGTTCCCTGTAATTTTTCCTGAGTGTGAGCAAACACACAAACTCCCTGAGCGTCCCTTGGACCACTGTGAGCAACATCAGACGTGTGCACTGTGGTCACACCAGCATCACATCCATTCAAGTTACATGGTTCATTAAAAGAATCAAATTACAGCATTTACATTTCTGTTAAAACACTTTGTCAACAGGAGCCAGTTGAAGGCTGCAGTGATTTTAGTGACACTACAATGTATAAGAGTGAAGTTATTGAATATTTGTCTCTCTTTACTGTTGCAGTGGTTTTGCAAATTGCAGACGGACCCTGTTCACTCCATAGACACCAATGTTATTCCTGTAGCTTGAAAGACAGCTACTTTTGATAAAACTGGGCTTGTAGCACATTGTCTGCCTTGCAACAATGGGAAAGAGGCACCGTTTATGTTTTGACAACCTATATCTAATGAGTTATTGATGCTGGAAGTCTGAATCTGTGAATATCTTTCCAACTTTACTGAACTTGGGGCCACTACCACCTAAGGAGTGATATATTTAATTTTGAAAAAAGCATTTAGCCATACTTAAAGCTTTAAGTGCTTTATTAACACAGAACTAAAAATTTTGTATTGTTTTATTATCACAGGTTCTGTCTGAAAAGAGGTGGCGTCATTTTAAACAGTGAAATCAAACTAATAAAATGTAATGACCAACCAGTGAGCAATACTGGATTCTGCAAAAACATAAACAACTTTTTTTAAAAATGTAAATCTTATCTTAACACAGTTAATGTATTAACTTATTTTTGTGTGTATGCATGTATTTATTGATTTATTTAGTACTGTTAACATATCAGAGTTCTGAGTGAGTTTTTCTTAAGATAGGCAAAGGCCATTTATTGATTACATATAGGCTCTTAAATGTTTATTAAAAACTAAAAAGCATTAAAAAAAACAAAAAAACAACTTAGGCATTTATTGAGTCACTAAAATACTGTAGAGTACAGACCACATCAGCATGATTCTAAGCATCCTCTGGTAAATTAACAACCAGATACTGATGTCTCTCACCATATGGACTTCAGGAGATGATTAGATGATGATAAACTGTGACCTACTGGTTGGGTTCTCTCTGTTCTCATGTTTCTTACATGTTTGTCCCCTGACAGCCGGGTCATAATGGTTTTTGAGCAACACACCATACTATGACATTTTTACAATGAGGGTTCTACTATGGAACCAGTTTGACATGTTCAGGTGTTCTTTGTGTGAAAACTCAGAGATTTCAGGTATCAGAAGGTGGTTTTCAACTTTCTTTGTTAACTTTCTGCTTCAACTTTAAACTAAATTTCCTTCACTAACCCCGCCCTCTGGACTTCCAGGAAGCTGTGTTCCTATTGGCTGTCCAGGTGGCTGCTAGGTGTTATCAGGAACACCTGAGCAGCTCAGTGTCTTCCTGCTTTGTTTAGCTGCAGACAAACATTTCCTCTGTTTCTCTTCACCACTGAACTGGGTTTGGTTCCATTGCTTTAGTTCTTTAGGCGTTGGCTTGCAGCTTCCAGCAGTAAAATCATCTTTAATGTGTTTCTTGGTGTGTTTTAGGGCTTTGTACTGGATAGTTGTCTTGGTAAATGTGGTTCTTTAGCCACAGTTAGCACATGGTACTAATGTGTGCAGTGATTAGTGGATTTGGTGCAGCTGAGTTGTGTCTTTATCTTGGCTGTAGTGAGTCTTTAGAGGTTTTTGGTCAGACACATTCTGTATTCTTGTTTGTGAACCAGCGTTGGTTGTCCAGAAGGTAAGAGTTCCTGTCCTGATTCTCTGTTCTCAGAGCTTCTCTGGTAGGCTGCAGGAGACTTTAGCGTTTGGGTTGTGCTAGTTTGGTTTTTGTATGGTTTCATTTGGACGACTATCTTGAGGCTCCTCCATGTGGTTTAGTGAGGTTTTCTGGAACAGTTCTACAAAGCAACCTGCAGCAGAAGAGACTTTGAGAGTTTTTAGGAAGTTCTGGAGACCAGACTTTAGAGCAGCAGAAACATTTGTCAGCAGTTTGAGCAGGAGAAGGTGAGCTTCAGAGTAGAAATGAGACAGAAACCTTCTTGACCCGTGTGGTGAGGTCCTGTACCAAGAGTTTGAGCAGGTTGTGAAGAATCTGTAGTTTTTTGGTCTGAAAGCACAAGAAGAGTCGACATTAAAGGAGAAAACAGGAGATATTGTTGGTTCTTCTGTCGCTCTGCAGTTTCCTTAGACTGAATATCAAGTTTATATTTTAAATGATTTCCCATGTGAGCCCAAGAAGACTTCAATAAACTCCCTCCATCCCCTGAACACAACATATTTTATTACCATGTTAAATGTTTTTTTTTTTTAAATTTTTTTATGTTTTTGAGTTTTAATCATAGTTTTTTCTCTTTGCTTGTTTATTTTTGTCATCTGTGTAAAAGGTACTAAACAAATAAAGTTGAATTGATAAACTGAATAATTGACTAACTCATGATTGTGACAACAGAAGTATTTTCATTGTGATTTAAGGGTTTATTTCATTTTTAAGGTTGGGGTTAAAATCTTGACAGAAAAAGAAGATTAAAGAAATAAACTACATAACAAAAAGCAATTAAATCAAACAAAAAAAAATAATACAATAAAACTTTTAAAAAATTTTATTGTTAAAAAGATTTAAGAAATTTAAGATGTAATTTTCTAATTAAACATTTAATTTTTTAATTAAATGTTTTGTCTTTTTAAAGGTTTAATAATCTAATTAAATGTTTTGCATCTTTTTAAATGTTTAATATTCTTGTTTAATTGTATTTTTTAAATGTTTAATGATGGAAAATATTTTATCTGTAATTTTTAATATTTGTATTTTAAAAATTTTGTTTAATTTCATAATGACATGTATGTTGTTGAACTATCTAATTCAATATTTTGTCTGTTTAATAGAGTTAAACATTAAATACAATTAAATTATATGTAAATATACCACCTTTTAATGTTTATTTTTCTTTTTAAATGCTTCATTGTATTTTCTGTTTAATTCCTATTTGAAGTTTTATTGTCTTTATGATGTAATTTTCTAATTAAACATTTAATTTTTTAATTAAATGTTTTGTCTTCTTAAGGGTTTAATAATCTGATTAAATGTTTTGCATTTTTAAAAATGTTTGACATTCTTCTTGTTCAATTGTATTTTTTTAAATGTTTAATGATGGAAAATACTTTATCTGTAATTTCTAATATTTGTATTATAAAAATTTTGTTTAATTTCATAATGACATGTAATGTATGTTGTTGAATTATCTCATTCAATATTTTGTCTGTTTAATATAATTTAATGTAATTTAATGTTTAACTCTATTAAACAGACAAAAATATTGAATGAGATAATTCAACAACATACATTACATGTCATTATGAAATTAAACAAAATTTTTATAATACAAATATTAGAAATTACAGATAAAGTATTTTCCATCATTAAACATTTAAAAAAATACAATTGAACAAGAAGAATGTCAAACATTTTTAAAAATGCAAAACATTTAATCAGATTATTAAACCCTTAAGAAGACAGAACATGGGTGCCCATATAGCTCAACGGGTTAAGCGGGTGACTCATGTACAGGGCTGGTCTCTGATGCAGCGTCCCGGGTTCGAGTCCCGCTAGCAGCCCTTTGCTGCAAGTCTTCCCCCGACTCTTCTCCCCTGTTTTCTGTCTGTCTCTCACTACACCTATCCAATAAAAAGACAAAACATTTAATTAAAAAATTAAATTAAGATTAAATGTTGCTAATTAAACATTTAATTAAAAAATTAAATGTTTAATTAGAAAATTATATCTTAAAGACAATAAAAGTTCAAATAGGAATTACACTGAAAATACAATGAAGTATTTAAAAAGAAAATTAAACATTAAAAGGTGGTAAAACATTTAAAAAGAAAAACCTTAAAGATTTAATCGAAACATTAACAGACTGTGTGAAGGTTCAAACTAACAGAGAAGTACTCAGGAACTTAGAAGATATCAGTCCTTGGACTGTCTGAAGGTTCAATCTAACAGAGAACTACTGTGGGACTTAGAATATTTCATCCCTCAGACTGTGTGAAAGCTCAGGTCCTGAGGACTCGGGAGGTCTGGAGGCTTTGAAAGTCTTGGAACTGAGGGTTCAACCCTCCAGCACAAAGGCTGAAGTCCAACCTCCTGAGAAAAACGGTCGAGTCGAGACTCAAGTTAAAAAAACTCGAAAATGGCAAAAAAAAAAAAAAAATAGATGATAAATGCACAAAAAAAAAAAAAAAAGTATGGCGCGCAGCTTAGAGGGAACAGTGGTCCCAAAACTGTTGATAAATTATTTCTCAATAAAAGCTCATAACCAGTTACATAAGCACACCCTCTTTACTGACCTCTTTACCAATAAACCCCAAGACATACTTTGCCAAAATCCATAATAATCCATAAAATCTTTATTTGCACCAGCACCATGTGAAAATGACATCAGTCTGTATTTGTAGAGCATCTCATGAACGTATCAGCACCGTTTAAATGTTTCATAACACAGAATATAAGCAAAGAGTATATAGGGATACAGACAAACATGGGAAATAAGAAACGTGCTCTTCAATAGTTATTGTCATTATTATTACTAGTAATATTATTTTTGTGTCCACTACAACCCATACAATCATCTAGTGTAGTCAAACAGGAATGTGTGCATGGCGAATCAAATCCAAAACAATCCATGAACCAACGACCACGTCTTGATTGCACTTCATATTATTGACCACTAGATGTCCTACTCGAGCACTGTGTGTCATTGAGGCCTCGAGTAATGAACCATGTTTTGAATGAAGTGTCGAAGCTTCAACAAAGCCTCGATCAGCCATCACTAAAAAGCTTCTCTCCTGTTTATATGTACGTCTTTCCAGTTTAAATTGGCCAATCAGGACACATCTATTATCCAATCAGATGTGAGGTCCCGCCCACTCAATGAACCAATGAAAGAGCAGCTCTGGAGGCTGTTTCCTGTTCAACCACCAGGACAAGATGGCCGCCGCAAGGAAGAAGCTGACAGGTGACAAATTCTGAATTCTGTTAACTTAAAGTCCTTTTAACAGACTAAATAAAATAAAGAGGAAAATAAACATGTATAAGGAACTCATGCTTCCTAATACTGAGCAAAAAAACAACATATTTCAACACAAAAGGGCAACAAAGAGCCACAGAATACAAACAAAAAGATGGAACTGATACAAATTGTCTGTAGAGACTCAAAAAAAATATTTTTTTTTGGTACTTCAAACAGATTTTTAGTCAATTTGGACAATTTTATAGGACTTTGGACACATTTCAAGTTATTTTGGAGAAGTTTTGAGTTGTTCTTATGAACAATTTTAGACTGAGATGGAAATCCAACCTTAAACTAAATGCAGCATGGCTCAGAAACAGTGAACAGAGGAGGAGTTGGAGATACATTCGGCATGGTGAAACATCTTGATCATGATCAGGATTGAAACACTTAAGCTAAAGCAGCATTTGTTGTTCCGTTAATTTATTTCTTAGGTAGAATTCTGCTCTTTGGAACAAAATGTGCCTTTAAGAGTCTGTTTACAGTGTCTTTATGTGGAAAACACCAGTCAGCTGATCAATCTCTTATCATATCTCTACTTTCACATACTTCAGATGCCAGCAGTGTTTTCTTTAAACGGTCATCCAGGGAGGCGTCCTTTTGATTTACATTTAGTTCAGTTTTATCAGTAATACACTGATCAGCTGATCAATCATCCATCAGATTAGCATTCAGAGTATACATACTATTTTGAGGTATTTACCACCTTCCAGCACAGTAAAACCTGATTTAACACTCAGAGATCTGTTTTAAAACAAAGACTAGAGTCTGAGCTTTAGATTGAGTTCAGGTTGTTTTTCTGGCAGAATTCGGTCATTTATCGAGGTTTGAGTGGAGCTTCAAGTTCATGTTTGTGTCTGCAGGACTTTTCCGTTTGTTTTGTCGCTCAGCGCTGAACAAACTCTGAGGTTATCGAGTCATCTGGACATAAACACATTAACAAACGCTGCGTGTCGAAGTCGGATCAGTTGGGAAAAACGGCAGGAATTCCAGTTGTGGTTCCAGTTAGAGCAGAAATTATTAGTTAATTACTCAGATAATCAAACCCAGAAATGCAAAGAGTTCAGATGTGAAGGTTCACTGCTGTTTTTCTGATAAGTTAGGACATTTAAAGACGTCACCTTGAGGTTTTCTGACTTTTAAAGTAAAGATAATGCTGTAATGAAGAAGGAAGCAGCACTGACTGACAGCAGTAAAAACAATGAAACTTAACTTTCCTAAAGGTTCAAGTGTATTTATATATTTAATGCTTAATAAATTGTTATGTTACCATCACATCTAGAGTCTTTCTGGACTTTCTTTGACTCTTTTTGTGGTCGTTTTTAGCGTCTTTGTGGACATTTGGAGTCTCTTTTTGAACCCTTTTGGATTTGTCCAAAGTGTCTTTCTGTGATCATTCTGAGTTCATGTATGAACATTTGAAGTCTTTGGGTTCGTCTTTAGAGTCTTTGTGAAAGATTTGGATCTTTTTGTAGATGTGTTGTGTGTCTGTGTGGACATTTTGAGTTTTTTTGTGGACGTGTTGTATGTCTTTGTGGTCATGTTTAGTGTCTTTATGGATGTTTGAAGTTGTTTTTGGTAAATTTGAGGTTTTAGTAGTCATTTTAAGTGTATTTGCGGACATTGAAACTCTTTGTGGACGTGTTGTGTCCATTTGCAATAACTTTTGGTTTCTTTGTGGTCATTTTTAGGGGCTATGTGTATGTTTGAGGTCTTTTTGTGGTCATTCTGAGCATTTTTTTTTTTGGTCATTTTTAGTGTCTGTGTAAATTGAAACTCTTTGCCGACATGTGTTTATTTGCTACAATTTCTATTGACTTTGTGGACATTTTGAGTGTTTTTGTGGAGATGTTGCGTGTCCTTGTGCTCAGTTTTTGTCTATTCATGGATGTCTGAAATCTTTTTGAGGTAACTTTCAGTCTTTTTATGGACATTTTGAGTTTTTTGGAATTGTCTGTAGGTGTCTTTTTGTCATTTTTAGTGTCTTTCTGTAAATTTTGGGTCTATGGATTTGTCTTTAGAGTCTTTGTGAAAGGTTTGGCTTTTTTGTGGATGTGTCATGTGTCTTGGTGGTCTTTTTTGTGTATTTATGGATTTTTAAAATCTTTTTGAGGCACTTTTAAGTCTTTTTGTGGATATTTTGAGTGTCTTTAGACATTTTGAGTCTACAGATTCATCTGCACTGTCTTTGTAGAAGTTTTGAGTCTTTTTGTGGACATGTTGTGTGTCTTTGTAGTCTTTTTTAGTGTCTTTATGGAAGTTTGAAGTTTTTTTTAGGTAGATTTGAGTCTTTTGTAGTCCTTTTCAGTGTCTTTGTCTACATTAACACTCTTTGTCAACATGTTGTGATGTTGTGTCTATTTGTAATAGTTTTTGGTGACCTTGTCGACATTTTGAATGTTTTTGTGGAGGTGTTGTGTGTCCTTGTGGTCATTTTTTTTGTATTCATAGAAATTAGATTTTTTAGGGGGCCATTTTCAGTCGTTTTGAGGACATTTTGAGTGTCTTTGCAGACATTTTGAGCTTTTTTGTATACTTCTGTAGTGTCTTTTTGTCGTTTCTAGGATTTTTGTGTAAAATTTCTTTGTGAACATTGTGAATCTATGGATTCGTTTTTAGTGTCTTTGTGGACGTTTTGAGTCTTTCTGTGGACATATTGTGTTTCCTTGTGGTCAGTTTTAGTGTATTTATGGATATTTGAAATCTTTTTGAGGTAGTTTTCAGTCTTTTGTGGACATTTTGAGTTTCTTTGCAGACATTTTGAGGCTATGGATTCCTCTTTAGTGTCTTTGTGGAAATGTTCAGTCTTTTTGTAGGTGTGTTGTGCGTCTGTGTGGTCATTTTTAGTCTCTGTGTTGACATTTTGAGTCTCTTTTTGAACCTTTTTGAATCTTTTGTGATTTGTCCGAAGTGTCTTGTTGTTTTTCTGAGTCTTTCTGTGATCATTATGAGTATATGTATGAAAATTTTAAGTCTTTGGGTTCGTCTTTAGATTCTTTGTGAAAGATCTGAGCCTTTTTATGGACTGTTGTGTGACTTTGTGGATATTTTGAGTGTTTTTGTGGAGGTGTTGTGTGCCGTTGTGGTCAGTTTTAATGCCTTCAAGGATGTTTGAAATCTTTTTGACATAATTTTCAGTCTTTGCAGACATTTTGAGTTGTTTTGTATTCGTCTGTCATGTCTTACTATCATTTTTAGGGTTTTTGTGTACATTTTGAGTTTCTTAGCAGACATTTTGAGTCTATGGATTCATGCTTGGTGTCTTTGTAGAAGTTTTCAATCATTTTCTGTTCATTTTTAGTGTCTTTATGGATGTTTCAAGTCTTTTTGGGGTAATTTTGAGCCTTTTTTGGTCCTTTTTAGTGTCTGTACATTGAAAGTCCTTGCAGGCATTTGTAATAACTTTTGGTGACTTTGTGGACATTTTGAGTGTTATTGTGGAGGTGCTGTGTGTCCTTGTTCAGTTTTCGTGGAATTATGGACGCTTGAAATCTTTTTGAGGTAATTTTCAGTCTTTTTGTGGACATTCTGAGTGTCTCTGTAGACATTTTGAGTATATGGATTTGTTTTGAGTCTTTTTGTGTGTGTTGTGTGTCTGTGTGGTCATTTTTAGTGTCTTTATGGATGTTTGAAGTTGTTTTAGGTAGATCTGAGTCTCTTGTAGTCCTTTTTGGTGTCTGTGTCTGCATAAAACTTGTGCTGTATCGATTTCTAGTAACTTTTGGCAATTTTGTGGACATTTTGAGTGTTTTTGTGAAGGTGTTGTGTGGCCCTGTGCTCAGTTTTAGTGTATTTATGGATATTTGAAATCCTTAATAGGTCATTTTCTGTCTTTTTCTGGCCATTTTGAGCATCTTTGTAGACATTTTGAGTGTTTTTGTGTTCGTCTGTGGTGTCTTTTTGTTGTTTTTGGAGTCTTTGTGGAAGTTTGAAGTCTTTAGGACTTCTGTCTGTAGTAATTGTTGGAGTCTTTCTGAATGATTTAGGTCTTTTTAAGGTTTTTTTGAGTCTTTTTGTGGACATTTTGAGTGTCTTTAGACATTTTGAGTCTACAGATTCATCTGCACTGTCTTTGTAGAAGTTTTGAGTCTTTTTGTGGACATGTTGTGTGTCTTTGTAGTCTTTTTTAGTGTCTTTATGGAAGTTTGAAGTTTTTTTTAGGTAGATTTGAGTCTTTTGTAGTCCTTTTCAGTGTCTTTGTCTACATTAACACTCTTTGTCAACATGTTGTGATGTTGTGTCTATTTGTAATAGTTTTTGGTGACCTTGTCGACATTTTGAATGTTTTTGTGGAGGTGTTGTGTGTCCTTGTGGTCATTTTTTTTGTATTCATAGAAATTAGATTTTTTAGGGGGCCATTTTCAGTCGTTTTGAGGACATTTTGAGTGTCTTTGCAGACATTTTGAGCTTTTTTGTATACTTCTGTAGTGTCTTTTTGTCGTTTCTAGGATTTTTGTGTAAAATTTCTTTGTGAACATTGTGAATCTATGGATTCGTTTTTAGTGTCTTTGTGGACGTTTTGAGTCTTTCTGTGGACATATTGTGTTTCCTTGTGGTCAGTTTTAGTGTATTTATGGATATTTGAAATCTTTTTGAGGTAGTTTTCAGTCTTTTGTGGACATTTTGAGTTTCTTTGCAGACATTTTGAGGCTATGGATTCCTCTTTAGTGTCTTTGTGGAAATGTTCAGTCTTTTTGTGTGTGTTGTGTGTCTGTGTGGTCATTTTTAGTGTCTTTATGGATGTTTGAAGTTGTTTTAGGTAGATCTGAGTCTCTTGTAGTCCTTTTTGGTGTCTGTGTCTGCATAAAACTTGTGCTGTATCGATTTCTAGTAACTTTTGGCAATTTTGTGGACATTTTGAGTGTTTTTGTGAAGGTGTTGTGTGGCCTTGTGCTCAGTTTTAGTGTATTTATGGATATTTGAAATCCTTAATAGGTCATTTTCTGTCTTTTTCTGGCCATTTTGAGCATGTTTGTAGACATTTTGAGTGTTTTTGTGTTCGTCTGTGGTGTCTTTTTGTTGTTTTTGGAGTCTTTGTGGAAGTTTGAAGTCTTTAGGACTTCTGTCTGTAGTAATTGTTGGAGTCTTTCTGAATGATTTAGGTCTTTTTAAGTTTTTTTTTGAGTCTTTTTGTGGACATTTTGGGTCCCTGGCACTAGTCCTTGTTTTAGGTGTTTTATCTGTTTGAGATTTTTCAGTCTTAATGTCTCGTAGTTTTTTTTTTCTATTTATTGTTTTAAATTTGACATTTTTCCTTTATGAGTAAAAACTTTTATTCCGTTCAGAATTATCCTCCATAATCCCTTTGTTTTTCTAAAATAAAACGAGGGATATATTTTGGTTTCTGTAGATGGTTATCTGACCACACACTCAGGACAGATTCCTCCTGCAGGCTGTTCTTTATCTCCAGTGTTTATTGGCTGGGAGGCTGGACTGAGTGTGTGCTGGTTGGTGTTCGTGTGTCTGGACTTTAAAAGCGGATGAAGCTGCTGCAGCGCAGATCTGGAGTCACTGAGCACCATGGAGGGAAAAACGACGAGGCTTTATTCCGTTGTTTGTGATTTTTGACCCGTTTCTGACTGAGCTCGTCTCGTTCATGTGGAAACATTTGGCCGGCTGGACGAACACCGTCTCCGCCGGTTTTACGCACAGACCGGGAGGCGCCGCGGTGCGTAAAACCCACCAACATGCGCTCCTCCTCGGAGAGTTTCTACAACATCACCGGCCACAACTGCACCGAGAGGCTCAACTTCACTCAGCCGGAGACCGGAGCCTCCACCGGGAACCTCACCGGGAGCAGCAACGACACCGACCCGTTCGGGCGCAACGAGGAGGTGGCGAAGCTGGAGATCACTGTGCTGAGCGTGGCGTTCCTGGCGGCGGTGCTGGGGAACCTGAGCGTGCTGCTGGCCATGTACCGGACCCGCCGGAAGCCGTCCCGGATGCACCTGTTCATGAAGCACCTGAGCCTGGCCGACCTGGTGGTGGCCTTCTTCCAGGTGCTGCCGCAGCTCTGCTGGGAGATCACCTTCCGCTTCTACGGCCCGGACTTCCTGTGCCGCATCGTGAAGCACCTGCAGGTCCTGGGGATGTTCGCCTCCACCTACATGATGGTGATGATGACCGTGGACCGCTACATCGCCATCTGCCACCCTCTGCAGACCCTCCAGCAGCCCACGCAGCGCGCCTACCTGATGATCGGCTCCACGTGGGCGGTCAGCCTGGTGCTCAGCAGCCCGCAGTACTTCATCTTCTCCCTCAGCGAGGTCCAGCCGGGATCCGCCGTCTACGACTGCTGGGGCCACTTCCTGGAGCCGTGGGGGCTGCGCGCATACATCACCTGGATCACGGCCGGGATCTTCCTCGTGCCCGTGGCCGTGCTCGTGTTCTGCTACGGGTTGATCTGCAGGACGATCTGGAGGAACCTCAAGTACAAAACCCGGAGGAAGAGCGCGGCGGCGGAGAGCAGCAGGGCGGGGATCCTGGGCAGGAACTCGGTGAGCAGCGTGGGCACCATCTCCAGAGCCAAGCTGCGCACCGTCAAGATGACCTTCGTGATCGTGGTGGCCTACGTGGTCTGCTGGGCGCCGTTCTTCACCGTGCAGATGTGGTCGGTGTGGGACGAGACGTTCTCCTGGCACGGTGAGGCTCAGACTCTTATCTCTGACTTCTGGCTCCTAAAACGCAGCTTCTTGTGCGTAAAACCTCTCCAGAGGCTCTCTTGGTCTTAGTTTGACAGAAATAAACAAACAAAAAACGGTGAAAATCAAGTGTGCCAGAAAAAAAGTGGAAAACATGAAAACCGGAATACTGTAAATATCTATAAGATGTTTATTTTTAGAAATACATAAAATATAGTAAAGCGTCTAATTTCGTGATCACGTGTGTACGAATATGTAATTATTTGTAAAAACAGACATTTTTGATGTGGACATTATTCTACAGTTTTGGCCTGTTTTTCAAAGTTAACATCTACTTTAAAAAAAGATGGAAAAGGGAAATATTGAAGCAGCATTTTGAAACCTGAAATGAACAAAATCAACCTCCATAAACTTTAATTAAAAAGAGTTTAAATACGAAAATGAAAAAATATCTGAGAAATATTGAACAACTGCTTGAATTATTGCTATTTTTTCAAATATAATTTTTTACTAATTAAAAAAAGATTGTGAGTAAAAAGATAATGGAGCATAATTTTGCCCTGAATAAAAATGTAAATTATATATATATTTAAAATGCTTTGCCGAAAGGAAAAGGAGAAATGCAAAAAAGTTTTTAAAAATTAATTTGAAAAAATGTAAC
Source organism: Amphiprion ocellaris (assembly GCF_022539595.1). Lineage (NCBI taxonomy): Eukaryota > Metazoa > Chordata > Actinopteri > Pomacentridae > Amphiprion > Amphiprion ocellaris. The sequence goes on along the minus strand of NC_072786.1, from coordinate 25,990,401 downwards.
AAATGGAAAAGGGAAATATTGAAGCAACATTTTGAAACCTGAAATGAACAAAATCAACCTCCATAAAGTTTAAATACATGATTAAAATACAAAAGCCTAAAAGTTAAAAAATATCAAAGAAATATTAAACGACTACATTAATTATTTATTTTTTAAAATAATGTTTCCTTATTAAAAATATATATATTATATCTGAAAATGTTATGGAAAATCATTTAACCTGAATAAAAATGTAAATTATATATAAATAAAAAATGCTTTGCTAAACAAAAGAGAGAAATGTAAAAAGCACAATAAAAATATTATCCACAAGCATGTTTTCACTTTTAAGCTTTAATATTTTTTAATTAAAGGATTTAAAATTCCTCAACTGCAGTTTGCAGTTTAAATTTTTCCTTTTTTTTCTATTATTTTGCTGAATTTCTGTGAATTTTAGTTCAGAGATTCTTCCTGAGAAACCGCTGCAGATTTTTTTCTCACCACACAAAGAAGCTGAGCTGTTCTTTTCAATCTTAAGGATTTAAGCTGCTGCTGGTAGTTTTCTGGCAGGTTTTTAGATCATAAAAAGGTCGGATCCTTCAATGTCCGTCTGTACATTTATTCCCAGCTGGTGCTGAAAGCCTCCTGAGTCGGTGGAAGTCGGAGTGAAAAGCTGTAATGAAATTCTTCAGGTGGATGAACAGCTGGGAGGTTTTTACAGACTTTGAAGCTGTGAAATAAAATTCATATCGTCACCTGCATCACAGAAAATCACCCAAATGGATGACACACATCTGAGCTTTAGTAAAAACATTTTAAAAAGTGTATATTTGCCTTTTATGATTAATTGTGTGGAGAAATTCATAAAGAACATAATATTAATTTTTCTACCTGCAGCTCGGAGGACTATCTGTCAGTAGCTTATTTCTGGCGCTGAATTAAACCCTCGATGTAAAAGTGCAGAATGTACATTAAACCCCCTGATTCCTCAGACTGGGGCTGCTGGAGAGAACTGTTTGACTCAAACATCTCGCATTAGTTGTTGACATCTCGAATCTTCGTAAATCTTCCTCTCTGTTTGCCTGCAGACTCTGAGAACACGACGGTGACGCTGACTGCGCTGCTGGCTAGCCTCAACAGTTGCTGCAATCCCTGGATATACATGATCTTCAGTGGCCACCTGCTGTCGGACTTCGCCGGCAGCCTGCCCTGCTGCCAAAGGCTCAGAAACAAGTTCCACTACCAGGATTCGGACAGCAGCATCCGGCGGACGACGCTGCTGTCCCGCCTTCAGGGTCCGAGGCTTTCAGAACCCTTCAGAGACCAAAATCCAAATCCCAAAAACTGTCTGCAGGCAACACCTGCCTCCTGACAACATCTGAAGACTGGTCCAAGGAAGGTATGATCTCATCTGAGGGTCACACACATACACTGAGTGGAAAGATTTACTTCATGGCAAGCTTCAGTGTCGGTTTCATACGAAAAATTGATTTATTAACTGACAAGATGAAGAGTTTGGGGTCAGATGGCGTCAAAACAAATCCATTACCTTTAGATATTAAGAAAAATGTCTTGTTCTTTCATCAGTCCACATTTCCTTGATCCAGTTTAAGTCAGGACACTGGGGAAACCAATCTGAAACCTTAGTCCTAGCCTGATTCAACCATTTCTTTGCCATTTTTGATGTGTGTTTGGGATCCTTGCCTTGTTAGAACACGGAACTGCGTACGAGACATGATACTGCCACCACCGTGCTTGATGGTAGATTTGTTTATTGGGGGTAAAGGCCTCCTTCTCACCTCCAACATTTCTGGTCATTGGAGCGAACATCTGAAAACAGGATGGAGTAAGGTATGATCTCATGTGAGGGCCACACCAACACTTTGTTTTCTTTGGTCTGATCCAGAGTGGAAAGGTTTCCTTCATGGCAGTGTTTGTTGTTGGGCTCACAGGAAAAACAAGATTTATTAGCTCCTGAGGCTGACACGGTGGAAACTTTGAGGGTCAGACAGCATCAAAACAAAACCAGTACCTTAAGCTGTTACAAAAATATTAAGAAAAATGTCTGAATGTCAGCGTCTGGCTTTCATAAGCCAGTTTCTGTTTTTATGTACTATACTCTGGTGTTAGGGGGTTGTTTCCTGAACCACAGGAGTAAAAACAGACACTTCACAGAGACAATAAAGTACAGGTAGGTATGAATAATATGAATGCTTCAAATACATAATTCTGTGTATTTGCTTGAAGAGCTGGTATCAATTTTAATGTCTAAAGTGAGTTTACAAGCTTAAATTTTGAGAATTGAGGATAAATCTGCTGTTATTCTGGATTCTTCTTATCAAAAAGGACCTGTTAAGTTTATTTCCATATTTGTATTTTTATCCTGAGACACCACTAGAGGAGCTTTGCGTGATTCACAGTTGAAAAAATATCCTGATTTATCTTAAACCGGCCCTTTATGCAGTTTCTGAGCAGTTTTCGCTCCTGTGTCTTTAAAGCCCCCCTTCCTACACTGGAAAAAATGCCCCTCTCAAAACAAGAAAAAAAAAAAACTTATTTGAAGGAAGTTTTACCTTGAAATAAGTGAAAAAATCTGCCAATAGAACAAGTGAAAAATGGCTTGGTAGGACTTCTTGAAATAAGATATGATATTTAGAATATTGAGATCTTAAAATTAGCTGGGAAAACTTATTTTAAGCTCTGTTTTACCAGGATTGTCAAGCTTAGGTGTCTTAAAATAAGCCAGACGTGCTTAAAAAAAAAAAAATAGCAGTTTTTCACTCAAAAATAGATTTTTGCTTTCATGTAACCTCCTAATTTGAGATATATTAACCCTCCTGCTGTCTTCATTTACAAGCACCAAAAAATATAATTTCTTTGTCTGAAAAAAAATCCAAAAATTCTGCCAAAAAATTCCCCAAATTTCTGAAAATTTGCAGACCCTTTGGGAAGAAAATTCCAATAATTCCTTAAAAGTTTCCCTTAACAGTTTTATTAAAAAAAAAAAATCCCTCAAATTTGGCAAGAAAATTCTTTTAAATATTTTCAAAAAATGAGTACAAATCTTCCAAAAAATCTTAAAAATATCTAAAGTGATTCCATATATATCAGTAAAACTTCTAATATTTTCTTTAAGAACATTCACATAAAAATCACCCAAAATCCTGTGAAATTCGCTGGATTTTGGTTGATTTTTTACGTGAATGTTCTTAAGAAACATTTTTAACATTTCTTGTTTTCTACCAAAAAAATGTTCAAAGATTTCCCAAAATTTTTGAAAATGTGGACATCAGAAGTTTCACTGTGAAAATATATTTTTTTTTCCCACATTTTCAAACTTTAAAACGGGTCAGTTTGACCTGCAGGACGACACGACAGGGTTAAACTTATTTTGAGTTTTCTTGTAAAATTCAACTCAAAACAAGATAATTTCAAGATTGTTTGACTTAACAAGATATTTAAGATGCATTGTCTTAAAACAAGTCCCTCCATCTGCTGAAATGTCTCTTGTTAAGTGAATTTATCTTAAATCAAGTGGGGTGAGACATTTTGACTAAAAATAAGACAAATAGACTTGGTAAGATTTTGAGTTTTTGCAGTGAAGAAGCCTACTTTCATCTGATTGGCTAAAATCTGGAAGCCTCCAGTCAGCGTTCGTAAGCAACTTGGAACAGACTACCGAATGGAGAAAACAGTCATTGGTGCTTCATGTTTTTATTGTACACGGAACAAAAATATAAACAAAACTTGCACATTGTCTTGTCTGGCTTTAAGATTAAGATAAAAATTGGATTTATTTCCATCGTTCGATACGCCCACCATCCACCCCAACCTCCTCACGCTAAATGGGGTGCTTTAATCCTTTAAAAAAATAAAATTAAATCTAGCCAGTGATCCTGTTAAATGCTATAAAGTGATAATTTGTCTGCATTTTGTATCTATGAGATTATTGTTGTAGGTTGCTGCTCCCCCTAATGGACAAAACAATAACTGCAACTGTAATTTTTTTTTTTGTCTGACCAGTAAACAGAACTCTGGTTTACAGGTTTTGTTGTTTCTTTTTGTGTCCAGCACACGTCAAACTATCCAAATATATACAGTCGTGAACTAAAATTTACATACACATGTAAAGAGTGACTCTTACAATTCCAGATTTTGATTCTTTGTCATACGTTTTGCTTCTTTTGTAGATTTATTGAAGGTCTTCTGGAAATATGACAAAAATATACATACAACAACTTGAATTATCAGTTTTGTAAAAAGTTGTGTTAGTCAAATTTTCTTAGCTTTGTGACCTCTTAACTTCTCGTAAAAGATTGACTACAGCTGGTGACTCTTTAGTGTCAGCAGCTTTGTTCATGACTGTATATATTTAAATTTTTTATTTATTTAAAGCTTAATCAACCTCTGCACATCACCGAACCATGGCTAATGGGTGAAGCTAAAGAAAATACTCGTACCGTTAAATGTAGACGCATAAATTAATCAATTTATCTGCATGAATATATAGGGCATTAAATCAAATTCAACATTTTATCGGCACATTTTCAGGTGATGTGTTTTCTTGTTTCTGTGATAGTAAATGTTTTTGTGCACTTAATCATAAGTAAAGAAAAAAAACAATTATGAAACTACAGCAGCACTTAAAACACTCTGATTTCACGTATTTGTAGCTTATAATCTGTTCATAATTTTGAGAGCTGTCTTCATATAATAGTTTTGGTTGTAAACAAACTGTCGATGCCGGCGTCCACACAGCAGGGGGCGCTGCAGAGACCTGCTAAAGATGCATTGTAATTCTGTCACTACACTTTGAAAGGTACTTGCTTTAGTATTGATTATTTTTTTTTAGTCAATAAATGTTAAAAAAAAATAGTAAAAAAGTTTACATATTCATAACATATTCAGTTTACTGATGTAGAAGACAAAAAAACCCAACAAACATTTACGTTTGCGGAGCTCAAACTGTAAAATTAAACTCATCAGAGTCTCTCCTGTATCCACAGCACAGTGTTGTTATTTTTGTTTGTAAGTTTTATGTTTAAAGCTGTAAATATTTTCAGTCATAATCGTGTTATATTAATGTGATTTTAAAAATGCTATATTTGATGTACGTTAATGGTAATTAAAAGTGCACTTTGTTCAGTATAAGTAACTTCAACCTTATAAATATAGATGTTTTGAAATATTGTTGATTTTTTTTAAAAATTAGAGTCTGTACTGGTGTCTGTAAAGATGTTTTGTCAATGTAACGTATTCTGTCTTCTATGTATTGTTCTAATATATGCTGCACATGTAAAGGAAGATAAAAGATGTTTCTTGGGATGTCCGACTGTTTTGTGGTTGCTAATAACTGCTTGCTGACACAATAACATTTTTATTCCTGCCAAGTTTTAATGTTCATCTAAGTAATATCTCCAGAATGTTTACATGAACTAAAATACAGTTTTAAGAACAGATGTCCTGATCTGATCTTAGAGACGAGCATCAAGGCCAATCGAGACATTTGTTCACATCCTGCTGTAGCACAGTTATTTCATAAGTTTAGTTAATAAAAATGTAAAAATGGGCCATGAAAGCCACTCCATTACTGATCTAATCCATTCCAGCTTGTTTTTAATACATGGGCTCTGTTTGGAGATCATTAATAATCGCATAAGTCTTTGTCATGGTTCCCCTTTACTAACTAAAGCCCTACAATGTTTTCTGCTTGTCGACACAATCCTCTTTATTCCTGCCAAGTTTTAGTATTTGTTTAATTATTATCTGCAGAACATTCACGCAAGTTCTGTATTTAGATAAGCATGGGCTCTTGTTGGAGGTCATTAATCATCACAGAAATCTTTGCCATGGTGCCTCTTTACCCCTTTACTAACTAAAGACGATGCTCTCTGCGACATGGATCAGCCTGCCTCCTCGCTGGAAATACCTGCCACTTTGAATTAGCAAAAGTTAGCATTGGTTTTAGCATAGAAGTCAGGTGCCGCCAAGATAGTGACGGTCGGAGCTGCGATGCTGAAATTTTAAAAAAGCTGTTAAGGATTTCTGAACCCACCATGGAGGGTTCGTCTGTCTTTATATACAATCTAGGGCTAAAACAAAATGATGTGCATAATACATTTTATACCTTCTTACCATCACCATGTTAGCATTCCCAGTGTTGACATATTAGCATGGGGTTATTAGCATCCTTATGCTAACACAGTTTGCACAAAGTCCAATAATTGTTCATTTCAAATTGTGTTTTTGTCCGTCTGATGTATTCAACACCAATATTCACTTTCTTTTGCTCTTTTTTTGGTCTCCACTGACTCTTAAAGGTATCATTTAGTTTTTTAGTTGCTCAGTGCTAAACTATATTATGCTTTTAATCTGAAAACGACACCATTTGAGCAGTAATAGCGAAGAAAAACAGTAAAATTACAGTCAAGATGCTAAAGAATGAGCTGAAATTCACTATAAAAGACCACATAAGGTACATTACAGTCGCTTTAAGGATCACAAATCAGATCAAATTTAGAATCACTTCTTGCCTGTTCTGCTTTTTTTTTAAACGTCTATTTGACCAAGTGTTAAAACCATGGAACTGAAAAGCAGTTTACAGGTAAAAATACACATGAATATCTGTTTTTGTCCCTCCCTCTGTTTGCTAATCTTATCTTACTATCGTTCTGTATTAGAAATAATCACCAGCAGAGACACCTTATCACTGTCAATTACATCTGCATTAAAGAGGTTCTCTGAGAGCTGTGGTTTCTAAACAAAACGGGCATTTGTCTACTAGTAAAATTTAAAAAACTAAGTGGAATGCTGTGACAAAATCATGCATAATTTGGTTTAACAAGAGCTAAATGTTGTGAATGTTGCATGAGGATGGCGATGCTGCAGGTGCATGAAATCTAAATGAGTTTATGCCTGAATACGTCTGGAAATAAATGGAATTATTAACCTGAGGAGCTTTTAGCTGGGAGATGCTCGGCGTAAGCATCCTCCACTTTAAACAGGAGCAGCATTATATCAAATACAAAAACGCGTCTAAGTATCACACAGTTCGTCATGTGAATTCTGATTAGTTCTTTACAGGAAAACTGAGAGCCTGAAGGTCGAACTGAACCCTGATGAAAGCAGCTGTAGTTTCCTTCCTTTGCTGACTTTAAATCCCCCTACAGCCTTAAGTTCGTCATGTTCACGTCGCCCTGGTTTGACCTTCACTCAACCCTCCTGGTTTTCTATCTGGTTTCTTTGGTGTGAATGCAAACAGGAAAAAAAACACCTCAGAAGGAAACCTCAGGGCTACTTGCATAAGTCAGGAGTTGACGTGAAACAGCTGAATGGAGGCAGAAATGCCAGAAATGCTGAAGTAATTCGACTCCAGAGACCCCCGTCGGCCTCGACCCCCTAAAACCCGAAGCAGCTCCGAGTCTGGAGGCTTCCTGAGGGTGTTATAGGAGTTAAGGCTGTGAAAGCAAATGTTCAGGTTCTCAGTGAAAACAGAACGAGCAGATCGTCGTACGTCTCAGCAGTCGTTTATCTTCACTATGTTGTCGGTGAAACCTCCGACAATCCTGCCAAGTTCTATTATTCGTCTAATTAATGTCTTCAGAACATTTACACAAATTCTGTACTTAAATATAATTTTAAGAAAAGATGTCCTGATCCGATCTCGGAGATGAGAATCAAAGCCAATCAAGATATTTGTTTACATCTGCTGAAACACAGTTAATAAGTTTAGTTAATAAAAATGCAAAATGAGCCATAAAAGCTGCTCTGTTACTGATCTAGTCGATTCCTGTTCTTTTCAAACACATTAACTCTGGCCAGAGGTCATTAATCATCACAGAAGTCTTTGTCATTGTGCCCCTTTACCAGCTAAACCCCCACAATGCCCTCTGTTTGGTAACAAGAACTGCTGGTAATCTAATTCACCACCTCCGGTTGTAAATATCTGACTGGATTGTTGAAGCTGTTAGATCACAAAACATGTAAGTAAGCTCTAATTGGAGGTCATTAATCATCACATAAGTCTTTGTCATGGTGCCCCTTTACCGGCTAAACTCCCACAATGCTCTCTGCCTGGTAACAAAAAACTCCTGTAGTCTGATTGACTGCTTCCAGTTATAACTGTATGACTGGATTATAGAAGCACTGAACTGTTTGATCGCAACAAATACACGTAAGCTCTGATCGGAGGTCATTAGGTGTCATAGAAGTCTTTGTCATGGTGCCCCTTTACGAGCTATATCCCTGCAATGCTCTCTGCTTGCCACCAAAGAACTTCCTGTAGTCTTAGTCGCTACAGTATTAAACAGTAGGAGGCTCCATCTGGTGGAACAACCATGTACTACAGCTCATCTACAATACTTAAGGTGTGTACTATCTTTGAAAATGGTACCGGACTGGGTCTTGCTATTGGTGTATTCTGACTATTAAATGACTCAGATCAGCACAGGAGCAAAAAACCTGATTGGAACATCTTTAGTTTTATCACAACTTTTTCGTGCTACTTCAAAGCTTTTTCTTTGGTGTCAACAAAACTGAATTCGTCAACACAAAGCAACGCATGGATTTATGTGGTAAATAACACTGTAAACAAAGCAAAAACAAATCTCATGTTTTGAGGAGTTTTATTTACCTGATGTAGGATGACGGTAGAAGTCACTGCAGATTTTAGCTAAGTCCATCCTTGTGCATTCTCTGTGTTACCATTTTCTTCATAAAAGGAACAAGAAGAAGCAGCAAACTACCATGCTTAATATTTCAGGTTTTGTTTAGGATTTTGTTCATGCAGTCAGGCAGTCCTACTAGCTCTTTAATGTGACGGTCCAGTATCATGTTAGCATTGTGACTTTTAGCATCATAAGTCATGTTTTGTGCTAAATAGCAAATGTGTACATTCTAGTAAGTCTAGATAAAAGGCAAAACATGGTAAAGATTACATCTAAACAGCATCTTTGTAGCATTTTTATTGTTAGCATCATAACTTCCTACTCTTTTGTGTTTATAATCAGCGTTAATATGCTAATATTTGAAACAAAAATAGCAAACATTGCACTTGCTTAACAATGTCATGTTAGCATACAGTGAGATATACCATGATAGCTTGTTTTTCTGTGCTAATTAGCAAAAACAGCATGATAATATGCTAATAAAAAGCTAAATACTAAAAATATAACACCTGCTAAACAGCCATGTGGCAGAGTGTCAGTGTGATATATTCAATGGTAGCTTTTTAAAAATTTTATGCTAATTAGTACTGCTATCATGCTAATATGACAAACTAAAATAGCAAACAAGGTAAAAATTGTACCTGCTAAGCAGCATCATGTTAGCGCTATCACTGCTAGCATTATAACTAGCTTGTGTTTTATGCTAATACTGACTAATTGGAACTACTGCAGCTGCAATAGTAGCTTAACAACATCATGATAGCATAGATACTGTGAGATTTACCATACTGTTTTTGTTTCGTGCTAATTAGCAAACATAGCATGGCAAAATGATACTAAGAAGCCAAATATCGAAAATATGATTCTAAATTTGCGTTTTGTGCTAATTATTGATGCTAACACACTAATATGTTAAACTAAAATGGCAGACATGGTAAAAATGTCCCCTGTTAGCACTATCACTGCTAGCATGCTAACTAGCTTGTGTTTTCTGCTAATACTAACTGACTGTGATGAAATACTGCAGCTACAACAGTAAGAAGGACTTTATCTTCCAGAACTTTGCGTCTGCTCTGAAGGAATTTAAATCCAGACCCAGTTCCAGTCGTTTATCAACGAGCGACTGCAGGACGTCTGGAGGGAAGTTTGCTGTTGAAGTCTTTAAAAGGATCGTTATTAAAGAGTCGGGTGGAGTCTCGTCCTGTGTTCAGGATTTTAAAGGCCTCTATCTCACCATATATCACTCCGACCTCCATTTCCTTCATTTACATTCAGTCCGTCTCTGAAAACCCCAAATCACTTCCTCGTTCTGCCTCTTTTTTTAACCTTCAACATTCTTTAGCATTCTTCTTCTGGCTGTTAAAGCGCTCCACAGGAAGTCCTCGTCAAAACCACATTAAGGCTCCAACCGAGGCTGGAAGTTTTCTGAGCTGTGTGTTCACAGGATGTTGGATTTCTGACATACAATCTAGAATTTATGTTTTAGTGGCTTCAAACTGTAATGAGGAGTTTGTGCGATAAACAAAAGTAGCAGCAGTCACTTTGTGTCTCTGTCATCATTTTGTGTCTCTTTGTAGACATTTTGTGTCTCTTTGGAATCATTTTGTGTCTCTTTGTAGAAATTTTGTGTCTGTTTATAGTTGTTTTGTGTCTCTTTGGAGTCATTTTGTGTCTCTGTAGACATTTTGTGTCTCTTTGTAGGTGTTTTGTGTGGCTTTGGAGTCATTTTGTGTCTCTTTGTCATCATTTTGCATCTCTTTATAGTTCTTTTGTGTCTCTTAGTAGTCATTTTGTGTCTCTTAGTAGTCATTTTGTGTCTCTGTGTAGACATTTTGTGTCTCTGTAATCATTTTGTGTCTCTTGTAGTTGTTTTATGTCTCTTTCTGGCTGTTTTCTTTTGTCTTTTGTAGTTTTGTGTCTCTTGGTGTTTATTTTGTGTCTCTTTGTAATCGCTTTGTGTTTGTTTATACTAATTTGTACGTCTTTGTGCTCGTTTTTTTCCCTCTTCTGTATTTGTTTTTTACTTCCTTTGTTATCATTTTTGTCTTTTTGTACTTATTTGTCTTGTTTGAGGTCCACTTACATCTCTTAACAGCTGCTTTGTGTCTCTTTGTGATTTGTGCACCTTTTGTCATCAAACATTTCTTTGTGTTTGTTTTGCATCCGTCAGGTTCCAGGTTGTTCCAGTCGTCCGTCCTTAGTTCTAATAATCTCTTTGCTTCAGCCTTTCTGTTCTGACCACAACTGATCGTGTTCTTTAATCTGTACAAAGACTTGTTAGTCACGATTCTATCTGAAGAATAAATTTCTGATTCCCTGAAGCTCAAAAGAAAGCAGCATGAAATATGAATACTCTGCCGTTTGTAGATTCCACTGAATTACATGAATGCTGTTTGTCCCGACGGAGTTCCGTTAAAGGAAAACTCCTCCCTGAACCCAGGGATCATTAGCAGTGGAGGTGAGTCATCTGAACAACCGTGACATTTGGAGAGCTTCTGGCTTCAAAATAAAATGTGTTTGTTGTTGTTTGTTTCATCAGAAAACAGGAGGAAGATGAAGACGAAGAGCCAAACAACAGGTGATTTTCTTCTGGTTTACAGAGAATTTAAACATTTCATGACACATACTCGTAATATTTCCTTCACCCTCGTGTCGTCCTGCGGGTCAAAATTAACCCATTTTAAAGTTTGATAATGTGGAAAAAAATAACATTAACATTTTTGGGAAATTTTTGAACAGTTTTTGGTGCAAAAAAAATAAATGCTAAAAAAAATGTTTCTTAAGAACATTCACATAGATTTCAACCAAAATCCCACAAATTTTGCTGGATTTTGGTTGATTTTTATGTGAATGTTCTTAAAATATTCGAAGTTTTCCTGATATATATGGAATCACTTTAGATATTTTTAAGATTTTTTTGAAGATTTTTATTCATTTCTTGAAAATATTTATATTTTTAATTTTTAAAAATTTTTATTTCTTGCCAAATTTGGGGATTTTATTTTAAAAAACAAAACTTTTAAGGGAAAAAAATTTTCAGATGTTAATACATTACAGCTAAGGCTAAACATAAACATTACTCCTTCTGAACAGTATCATGCTTGCATTGTCAATGTTAGCATGCTAACCTTATTAATAAGCAATACTAGTATGCTACTATACTAAATTAAAACCATACATCTGCGAAATAGCTTCATGTTAGCATAGCCATTGTTAGATGTGGCTTAGCACCTTGTTTGTGTTGTGTGCTAATACATTATAAATATTATACCCTCTAAACTGCTTAATGTAGGCATTGTTAGCATGCTAACATAATTAATTAACAATTCTAGCATGCTAATGTCCTGAAATGAAACAGTAAATCTGCTAAATAGCTACATGTTAGCATAGTCATTGTGAGATATGGTCTCACTGTGCGTTTTGTGCTAAATGGGAATATGCTAAGCTAAAAAAGTAAATATAAAATAATTCCAGGTCCATTTTGTAAAGCCAGCTCTGAACCATGAACTCTGCCTGCACCCTTTGTATTTTTGCACATTGGCTATAATTAGAAGTGTGTCTGTGATGTAAATCTTCATGTAAAACTTGCCTCGGGGTCGTTATAGTCCATAAAACTGTCTCTTTACTGGCCGTCTCTAATCCACCCTCAGTAACCCGACCCGAGCATCACCACTGATAACCCGCTTCACCTGGACAGAAGCTGCACTTAAAGTGAAATATTAAGGAGGTTAAAATCCAATAACTGAGGGATTTTTTTTCTGTTTGACACGACACCTTGGAAACATAACCAATGGCGCATTTTACCCTCGTGCCATCTGAAGTGATTACATATATATATCAGTAAAACTACTAATATTTTCTTTAAGAACATTCAGAAAAATGATTTTTCTGAATGTTCTTAAAGAAACTTTTTTTTTAACATTTCTGTTTTTCCACCAAAAAATGTTCCCAAAAATGTTGAAAATGTGGAAGTTTTCACTGTGAATTTTTATTTTTTTCCCCCACATTTTCAAACTTTAAAACAGGTGAATTTAGACCCACAGGACGACACGACAGTTAAATCACAGAGAAACTCAACACTGAACCTCTAAAACATGAAACGTTTAACTTCCATGATACAATGAAGGAGGTTCAGTGTTTGAAAAAGCTGCATAAGTTTGCGTCTGAGTAGAGTTTCTTCCAGTAGCACTAGCTGCTATCCTAAAACATCTTTAAAAACAAGTTTAAAACATTTGATTTGGAAAAAAAGAAGCTAATTTGCCAATTAGCAAATCTTAGCATGCTAACAAGCTAAACAAAAATGGCAAATATAACAAAGATTCCACCTGCTGAGCGCCAACATGCTAGCATTGTTAACATGAGCATGTCAGCGTGATAATCTGTGTGTGTTTTGTGCTAATTAGCAATTTTAGCATGCCAACTTAAAATGATGTAGTAACCATAATACCTGCTAAACAGCCATGTCTTAGCATAATCATGACATGATGGTAATTTGTTAGTGGTTCGCACTAAATGCCAATTTTTGCATGATTGTATGCTAAACAAGAAGAGAAACACATTAGCATTGTCAGCGTGAGCATGTTGCCATTGGTGCTTGTTTGTGTTTGTTGCTATTTAGCAAATACTAGCATACCTATGTGCTGCTGAAATTGCAAACACATGCTCATTGTAAGCATTATGCTTAGTTTCTTTTTGTGTTAATTAGCAAATGTTAGCATTGTGGTAATATGCTGAATATAAATGCCAAAAATAGCAAATAGTGAACCTGCTAAGTAGCAAAATGTTAGCATTGTCACTATAGGCATGCTGATATGATAACTTGTATGTGTTTTGTACTAATTAGCAATTTTAGCATGCTAATGTGCTAACCAAAAAGGGCAAACATGGCAAACATCACAGCTGCTAATATGCTGCTAAAATGGCTAGGTAATATTACATCTGCTAAACAGCAACACGTGCTCACTGCTAGCATGCTAGCTAGTTTGTTTATGCTAATATGTTACTGCATTCCAGGAAACATAGTTAACAATACACTTGTAAAGCAGAAACATTAGTGATTGTCGCTGTGAACATGTTAGCATAACAGCAACTTTTTGTTTAGTGTTGTGTAGCAAACTTTAGCATGCTAATGTGCTAAATTAAAACAGCGAACATAGTTAACAATACACTTGTAAAGCAGAAACATTAGCGATTGTCATTGTGAGCATGTTAGCATAATAGCAAGTTTTTGTTTAGTGTTGTGTAGCAAATGTTAGCATGCTAATATGCTAAATTAAAAGCGCAAACATAGTTAGGAATACATGTACAAAGCAGAAACATTAGCGGTTGTCATTGTGAGCATGTTAGCATAATAATAAACTTGTGTTTGACGCCATTCTATAAATTTTCACATGCTAGCAAAGCAAACGAGTTAACCGTACATCTGCCAGAAAACAACATGATAGCACTGTGAGCATGTTAGCATGACAACTTGTTTGTGTTTTGTACAGTTAGCAATTTTTAATCACACTAACATCCTACTAAAATTGTTGTTTTTGTTACATCAAATGTTGTCTTTCTCCATCTCAGACTGATGCAGCAAGATGCAATACATCCAATAAAATAAGACTGCATTTAGATATTTGTGATATCTGTAGTTTCCTGCTGTAACACGATAAAGTTGGCTGTAGAAACAGTACAAACATCACCGAAGGGGAAACACCAGCAGCAGCAGCAGTTAATGTTAATCACATTAGTGATCAACCAGAGGAAAATCCAGCCCCATCATCAGATTACGATCTGCGATATGAAGTTTATCTGACACTAACTACAAACAGCAGTGGAAAGATCCCACATGATGAGATTAAACCAAATGTTTGGGGTCGTCTGCATCCTGAGTGGGCGCTAAAAGGTCTGTTCTGTCACTTTATTTAGAATCTCCACCATCAGTTCAGTCAGGGTTTAAACTTAAAGGTGCACAGGGGTTATTCCCAACATGGTGGTCAGGAAATACATCTGAAATTTCCAGAATATTTGGGGAAAATACTAAATAGAATAACAGATACTGAATTAGCTGCACAGGTTAAGTAACTCATAAATGGACGTTGTTAAAAATTGATAAATAAAGCAGCAAGTAGTATAAATAAATGGCTTCTGTAAAGTAATGAAAAGTTGATTAATGGATAAATAGTAAAATAGCTCAAATACGCTAGCCTAGGTAACCATAGGAATAGTTAGCTAAACATAAACTAGATAAATAGTAAAATAGTTTTCAAATCACAGTTAGATAAGCAATTGAAATAAAAGTTAAAAGTATGGAAATGATCGAGTGTAATGGTCCTGAACAGATGAATAATTTAAAAGGATCTAAGTAAAATATTCAGCTAAGATAATGGACTGGCAGAAATAAGTATTTAAGTGTTGTCTTTTCATTCTCTGTATAATCACAGATACTTCTTTAAACGCTGGGTTGTCTGAGATGGAAGCTATGAAAGTTTTCAGACTAAATGTGCAGGTGGCTGATGGAACGGAATCATTTTAATGGTTTTCCATCTCGGATACCATCAGAGCTGCTGATTTAACAGAAAGACATCGAGGCTTCAACCGTCCGGATAAAATCCACTGACTAATGTTATGCGAATGAAAGATGTGGCGGCGATGAATAAAAACATAAAATGATGGATAACGAGTGGATAGGAAGCAAACAGGTTCACACAGAGACGATAAAAACACAATAGCAGAAGGAATCTACACAACTAGAACCCTAAAGAAAACACGAATCACAGAAAACACAATAAAAGAGCTCAGATCAGTTCAACAACTTTTATTTGGAATAAACAACAAAGTGTCCAGTAAACAGTGAGATTATGGTCTGTCCAAAGTTAAAACATGTTTTATTACTAAAGCTCAAACGTGCTGTCAGTAATTGTGTGGAGAACATAAACTGTGCAACTGCAGCAAAGACTGCAAACACTGCTTTAGTGTTTTTTAGAGTTGTTTTGTGTCTCTTTGCAGTTGTTTTGTGCCATTTTGTATTTATTTCGGTCTCTTTGTAATCTTCTCATGTTTATTTTCAGCAGTTTTATGTCTCCTCAATAATTTTAAATGTTGTAAAGCACTTTGTGTTGCATTTTAACTGGATGAAAAATGCTCTATAAATAAAGTTTGATTAATTGATTGATCTGAAACTAGTGTTTTAAACTGCCTCCTAGTTTATTTGTTAACTAGATCAGATTTAACATGTTTAAGTCATTTTTTATTTAGATCTGGTCTAATGTGGTATAAATGCAGGGAAAAAACATGAAATCTCCACTTTGTCCTGTTTTTCCACGTAGTAGAAGGTTTAATTCATCTAAAACTTACTTTTAAACTGTCTATGGATTGTACTTGTTAATTATATGAGATTTAAGACATCTAAGTTCAGTCATTTTTTAATTTAAATCTGGTTTAATGTGATCTTCAAGGTTTATTTAGGAGCATGTGCATTTTTTTGAAACCTTTATTGAAAAATGAACAGCATTAAGAACATTCTATACGCCCCATTAAAAACTACACAAAACAGCAGCCTTTCACAGCGAATCAACAAGCATCTTGAAAAAACAATTCAATTACCTTTACTCAAAAATGTGTAATATCTCAGAAAGTATAGCAGCACAAACTAAAATATTAACAGCACAATCCAGCACAAACGCAGCACTAAAGAAGTAGAGCAGTGTGGTTCATTGTGGAGGAAGCTGGGAGGATGATGATGACCTCTGAATGACCTAAAAATCATCTTTAACATCTCAGAAACTACAGCAGCACAAACTAAAATATTAACAGCACAAACCAGAAACGAAGCGCGAACCATTCAGACTGTTTGCTTGGATTTTCTATGTGGGTGGAGGGTCAGCTTCACTGAGCTTCACTGAGAAGCCTCGCACGCGCACACAGCCTCCACAAAGCGCGCCCCCGGTTGACTGAGGAGCGCGCATGTCAGGAGGAGGCGGAGACTCGAACGGAAACGACACCGGAGACCGACCGACGGTCCCGGTAGAGGCGTTACCGGAGCTCGGAAAGTTCTGGGATCAGCTGCTCGTCATTAGAACCTGCTGGAGATACAAGAAGCTGGTAAACTGACACATTTACTGTTTATGTTAGTGAAGGAGAGCTTTGGTGGGTTCTGAAGTGTCTGGAGTCCACTAGGGTTGTCACCTTTCAGACATGGAGATAAAGGACCCTCACCACGCCTCCTCGGGGCCACAGTTCAGTAAAGTTGGAAAGATATTCACAGATTCAGACTCCCAGCATCAGTAACTCATTAGATAAATGTTGTCTAAACATAAAACGATGCCTCTTTCCATCATTGTGAGGCAGACAATATGCTACAAGCCCAGTTTTATCAACACTAGCTGTCTTTCAAGCTGCAGGAAAACCTTTACTGAACTCTGGGTCACTACCATCCAAGGAGTGATATATTTAATTTTGAAAAAAGCACTTAGCCATACTTAAAGCTTTAAGTGCTTTATTAATACAGAACTAAAAATTTTGTATTGTTTTATGATCACAGGTTCTGCCTAAACAGAAGTGGCATCATTTTAAACAGTGAAACCATACTAATGAAATGTAACGAGCAGCCAGTGAGCAATACTGGATTCTGCAAAAACATAAACAACTGAATGCAGAATAATGGACAAAGAAATTCTCTACATTTTTTAATCTAAATCTAAATCTTAACAATGAATGTATTAACTTATTTATGTGTGTGTGCATGTATTTATTGAGTTATTTATTTAGTCCTGTTAACATATCAGAGTTCTGAGTGAGTTTTTCTATAGATAGTCAAAAGCCATTTATTGATTACATATTGGCTATTAAATAAATGTTTATTAAAAGCTATAAAAGGATTAAAAAATATCAAACAACTTAGGCATTTATTGAGTCACTAAAATACTGTAGAGTCTGTGGCCACATCAGCATGATTATAAGCATCCTCTGGTAAATTCACAACCAGATATCAAGAATCAAGAATCTTTATTGTCATTGTGTTTCCACACAGCGAAATTACTACTGGTGACTCCCAGCTATATATAAAAAATAGAAAAAGGCACACTATGTACAAATAAAATTTTAAAAAATACTTAAAAGATATAAATACCGAAAGATAACATATTGATCATGTTGATGTCTGCACAGTCTAATCAGATCTTAGTTGATTTGATGTGTTGAGAGGAGGAGCTGCAGAGTAGTGATCCTGGTAACTGGACCTCATCATCCAAAGCCGACAGCTAAATAAATGAACAAGAAATGTTGTTGATAGCATTTGTAATTTAAAACCATTTTCTCCATTAATTGATTAATTATTGCTTTGTCCATACAATGTTAGAAAATGTTATAAAAAATACCTGTATTAATTTCCATCAGTGCTAAACGCCTTGTTTTATTTGAGCAACAACTAAAAACCACCAAAGAAATCTGTGTTTACAAAATGAATGCATTGAATTTCCACATCTGCAAAGCTGGAAAATCACAAGACAATCAGCATTTTTCCTTGAAATTAGAAAAATAGCTGCACATTACCAGTATTCTTTACTTTATTGTGTTAATTTGATCATTTGAATCAGTTTTAGACTCGTATTAATGATAATGTTAAACAGTTTATTGGTTCTTCAAGGGAAATTTAAATGATTAAAATATAGTTCAGTAATATGATTAATGGGCCATTGTGTAACAACGTGGGAGGTTTTGAATACAGGTCTTCTAATGAAATATTGCTGCTGCTTTTCTCAGGTTTTATCAGACGTTTCATAGCTTGTTAGCTTAGCAGCGGCTAACTGGTTAGCAAACAATAGTCAACCTCTGATCACTGATCCTGTGTCCGTACCACGTCCGAACTAGAACTGGAACCAGCTGGTCTAATGTGGTCTAAATGCAGATGCAGCAGTGAAATCCGACATTTTCAGGTTTTTATTAATCTGAAAGTTGGTTTTAAACTGTCTCTAGAGTTCACATGTTAACCTAATCCAGATTGAACTGGTCTAAATTTGGTGGGTTTTGATCTAGATTGAGTAAAATGTGGTCCAGTTGCAGAAAAATACCCATAAAAATCACCTTTTCATTCTGTTTTGCACATAGAATAAAGTTTCTTATGCATATTAAACATAGTTTTTACCTGTCTCTTGTCTGTTAGTCTAGTCCAGGTTTATCAGGTCTAAGTTTGGTGGTTTTAGATCTAGATCTGGTCTAATGTGGTATAAAGGCAGAAAAAAACCTGTGGAAACTCCACTTTTTTACTTGAATAATTTTTTTTTCGGATCTGAAACTGACTTTAAAGTGTCTCTGGATTATACTAGATTCAACTAAGTCCAGTGCTTTTGTCTAATGAGGTCTGGATGCAAAACAAAAGCGGCAAATTGGCCCATTTTCCTGTTTTTATTAATGAAGTAAAGGTTTAATGCGTCTGATGGTGGGTTCTAAACTGTCTGGAGTCGACTTGTCCTAGTTCAGATTTATCAGGTCTAAGTTTGGTGGTTTTAGATCTCGATCTGGACTAATGTGGTTGAAATGCAGAAAAAGTAGTGGACACCCCCACCCCCCTTCTTTCTTTTTACTACAGTGAAAGGTTTTCCAGATCTGAAACTGAGTTTTTAAAATGTCTCTGGATTGCACTCCTTAGCTTAGTCCATACTGAGCAGGTGTATGTTTGGTGGTTTTAGATCTAGACCTGGTCTAATGTGGTCTAAATACAGAAAAAATGTGGAATTATCTTTTTTTTTTCTCCTGTCTTTGCACATAGAATAAATGTTTCACGTGTCTAAAGCAGAGTTTTTAACAGTTTTGTGAATCTTTAGTTATTCTAGTCTAGATTTGACCAGTCTAATTGTGGTGATTTTTGATTTAAATCGACTTTAATGTTCTGTTCTGATGCTTCCTAGATGCAGAAACAAATGGTGGAATCACCCTTTCAAACAGTTTTTGCACACAGTAGAAGCTTTCCTCCATCTGAAAGTTGGTTTTAAGTGTCTCTGCAGAACTTAGTTTTATTTGCATTAAGAACTAGTTGATGGTTTTCGAGAGCAACTTGTAACTTTTCCTTGTTTGCAACTAAAACAATGGTTTGATGGATGTGAAACAGACTTTTTAAATTAATCCCTTGAGTCTTATTTGTTAACACTAAACCGGTGTAACAGGAACTTTGTCTTTGAACTGTAAAAACGGAAGAAACATGTGATTTTCAACTTCCCAGTGGCTCTGGAACTACTCACTTGTGGAGTAGTTCAAGAGCCACTGGGAAGGAACTTTCTTAAAGTCCAGTTGGATTGTTTTAAACAACTTTGGATAACCATGACCTGGATGAATGAGAAACTACACAGACATTTGTGATGCTGTTCAGTTGACCATAAAAAAAATTCTGCATTCTTTGGCACAACTGCGAAACCATTTGTGAATGTTTCATGGTTGTTCTTGTCACTAAATCGCTGACAGAACTTCAGTAATTTACTGGTCTGTCTGTAAATCATGGACAGAACAGCTCCTAGAATCCATCCTGATGCAGCCGTCATGTTTTCATTTCTCCACAGACGTTCATCAGTCATGTCTCAGACTCCTCCGATTGTCTCTGTCCTCCCGACTCGAGGTCTGGTCGACGAGAAGTTCAAGGTCCTAGTGGAGAATCTGCCTCCAGGACGTCCGGTGACCGTTCGCTCCCTCCACCACTCTGACAATGATCACTACTGGGAGGCCTTCGGGTTCTACACAAGCGACCACAGAGGAACCGTCAACGGTGGGTTTAAAAAAAACAGAGCTAAAACAGAGAAAATATTGGATTACTACTCATAACGTACAACAAAGTTGCAGCCTAGTAACATGAAGAAAGCTTGTAAGCAGTTCTTAGTGAGGTCGTTGGTCTTCAGCAGCTAAAAAGCCCGACACTTCCCTTAAGAGATGTTGGAAACCAAATGTTTAGTGTACTTTTGTAAAGGACAGATTTCTGCTCATGATAAAATAAATACCAAAAGTTTCTGAAAGCATGTTTTCCTGTTGTCTTTATGATTTACTGGGTGTAGATTCTACTGTGCATTGAGGAGTCAGATGCTTTCTGTCTACCTTTGACTTTACTGCTCACTTGCCTGATGGATATTGTGTTTGTTGTTTCTTTGCAGTATCAAAAGATCAGAGTGTTGGAGGCACATACACTGGAAAAGAGCCAATGGGTTTGTTGTGGAGCATGTGTCCTGTCCCAGGCAGCCACAAAGGCCTCAGGTGATGCAACTTTGACACATGACCATCTTGAAATCCATCAACTATTCGATCAAAGTCCATAAAATGTTATAGAGATGGTCTTTGGACCCTAGGAACAAGTCCAGATGAAGATTTGTCCACACAGGGGAATTTGTTTTGACATGTGATAAAACCACCATTTGACAACAACAATAAAAAAACAGCAGCTTGTAATGATAAAAGCCACCACTAGGGGGCACCAGAATGATGGACATGAGACAAAGATACACAAGTCTGACAAAATGCCAACAAATACATGCTGAGGATAGCTAAGTTTTGCTGGCATTTTTGCTACTGTTGATGGTTCGGTCTTCGTTTCACTGGTCAGGTTAAGAAAGTTGAACATGTGCAGCCCCATGTTGGTCAACATCTCGGTCCACAGTGGACATGAAGGCTTCAGGGATGGAGCTCCTCTGGCCTCGGTGCTGGTAGAGAGATGGTACATGGCTCCAGGTGTCAAGAGGATCGATGTCCAAGAGAAGGGACTGCTCGGGACTCTGTTTTTACCTCCAGGTACTGTTTATTAGCACTAGGCATCGAGCAAACCAATGTCGATATCAATTATTGGTAATTAGGAAAGTTTATACCCCCGGTCATTGTCTGTAGCGCCAGAGATCATCTGATGTGTTTTTGGAGGGCCAATGTTGATATCAGTCATTGGTATTCAAGAAAGTTTGTACCTCTTTAGTACTAGTGATCGAACAATATGTTCTTTTCAGGGCCGATGTTTATATCTAATATTGGGAACTATAAGGAGTTTATCCCTCTAGGTACCATCTCCAGAGCTCCAGATAGCGTTAGCCACGGGCTAAGAGGCACAGCCAGCCTCTTAACAATAGCCTTAGCCTGTCGGCAAAATAAGTTCACCAACAAGACAATTATTGGGGTGTCTTCTATGTAACACAGAAACTAGGCATGCTTGTGGAAGACTGCGGTGTTTATTACAACTTTAGCAACATCTGCTAACTCACCTTCCAAACAAACACAGCCCTGCTAATTAATGGGAGCTGCTTCACTCTGCAAATGCACCCTCTGTTTCTCTGTAGACAATCACTTGGTGTTGTTTTACTTTATTGGTTCAATAAACTAAATTTTGTCGTGGTCAATGTTTGTTACTATTAAAATGGTTTACTGTTTCTCCTCTGGTCAGGTCCAGGACCCTTCCCCGGGATTCTGGACCTTTGGGGAGGTGGTGGAGGGCTGGTGGAGTATCGCTCTGCCTTGTTGGCGTCTCACGGTTTCGCTACGATGTCCCTGGACTACCTGAGTTGCGGCCAGCCAGTATTCACCTATGTTGAGGTTTGTGTGACTTTTATTATCTGTGGAGGTCAGACATTCAGGTATGAGGCGTTTCATTGTTATTGGTACGATATGCAGCTGTTACCAGATCAATCAGTTAGAAAATGATAATAATCAGAATCATGATTTAATGAAAACTACAGTTCAAAAGTTTGGGGTCACCCAGACAATTTCATAATTTCAAATAAAAACTCCCACTTTTATCCATGTGCTAACATAACTGCACAAGGGTTTTCTAATCATCAATGAGCCTTTCAACACCATTAGCTAACACAATGTAGCATTAGAACACAGGAGTGATGGTTGCTGGAAATGTTCCTCTGTACCCCTATGGAGATATTCCATTAAAAATCAGCTGTTTCCAGCTAGAATAGTCATTTACCACATTAACAATGTCTAGACTGGATTTCTGATTCATATAATGTTATCTTCATTGAAAAAACTTTGTTTCTTTCAAAAATAACGACATTTCTAAGAGACCCCAAACTTTTGAACCGTAGTGCATATGAGTGATGTTATCTAAATATGGACCAAAGTTTAACTTCATCTCACTCGCTTTCAGACAATATATTAGGTTTTGGATTTGGTTTTTATTCATATTTTTTTTAGGGCTGGACCAGAATATCCGAATATCTGAATATTCAGTCGTGACGGTGGTATCACAATATTCATTTTGAATATAACCCCCCACCCCCGTCAGACAATGTCACACGATCGACATTCGACTCAATTCTTGTGTCACCCTGTCGGACGTTACGATCCCAACTGATTTAAATATTCGGCTTGTTCCCCCGTACCCGCCCCCCCCTACCCACTGTCGGACGTTACGAACCAAACCGAATATTCGGATATTCGTCATTAATCAGGGCTGAATATCCGGAGCACAGAAAATGCTATTCGGGCCAACCTTAACTCATTTTGCCTTTATCATACTGTCTCACATGGGAAGTAAATCAAATAAATGAATGAAAAATATTTAGCATACTTTCACATTAGAAGTTGGACTGGAGCTCTTTCAGCTTGGTGCATCCGCTTGTTCTGTGTTCCCTACTTTTTATCTGGATTAACTCCAATTTCCACACATTGGCAGTGGATGGAAATGTGCACTAAAATGCATATTTCTTACTGTACTTTCTTGGTTTAAATTCACCGTAAATTTGGACGAAAATGTAGCCTTTGACTGTTGTCCTTTAACTAAGCGTGACTGTTCGGAACAAATACAACTGGAGGTGCGAGTGATTATAGTTTTTATTGTCAATTAATCTTTCCATTGTTTTCTTGATTAATTAATTAATTATTTGTCTAAAAAAAGCTGAAGAAATGTGGTAATTATTGATCAGTGTTTCCTGAAGTCCAAGATGACAAATGTCTTGTTTTGTCCACAACCCCAAAGATCTTCATTTTACTGGTATTTATTTTTTTTAAACAATTACAAATTTTAATCAGATTAATCACAGAGTTGCTGTGGATTAATTTTCATTAATCACGATTAAATATCATTAATTTTTAATCTATATTACTAAAGCTAAATTAGATGTATCGTGTCTTTTAGAACTTGCAGAAGACCTGTTTTTCTGTTAATACTATTAATTCTGTGGTGTTTATCTCTGCACAGACTGCATTTAATTTCATCAAGGACCATCCTCAAGTGATTGCAGACAGAGTTGGAGTTGTTGGGCTTTGCCTCGGCTCGCTTCCGGCGCTCTACTTAGCAGCCGACAGCACTGTTGTCAAGGTAGTGAAGCAAAGTACCTTCAGCTCGATCATCTTGTAGTGTTTAAATGCTAACTGCCATTTGAATGCTTATTTAAAGCTGCTGTGTAATTTTAACTCCTTGACACCTGAATTTATTTACAACTAAATTTAAAAAATACTTTTGTGTGTTTTTGCTTTCCAGCTGATGCTATGATAAGTGGAGATTGTTAATTTGTCTATTACACATAGAACAGATATATGATAATAATAACAGATATAATTAGGTCCCACTCCGACTGGTCCTACGAGAAACCAGTGCTTGCAAAAGGTTCCAAGGTACGTATTGAATATGCACAAGCCGGCATTGGGGGAATGGATATGCTATCTCGGCTGCAGTCTGAATGAAAGTGGTATGATGCAAATTTGTGACAATAGGCGTCGAGGGGTTAAACAACTCCAAGTGTCAGCGACCTAACCTAAAGACAACACATGTACTATCAAATGACCAAAATACCTGATTAATTCTTGTGTTTCAGCCTCGTTGTACTGTTTGCATCAGCTGCTTCGCCATTTATCCAAGCGACAGGGTTCTCTCAGGGTCCTTTGAAGAAATTACCTCGTAGGTACTTTCAGTAACATGAACACTCAACATGGAGTTTCACAGTCTTGGTAACATGAACAAATACCTGTGACGGCAGACTTTCTGGCAACATACCTGTGGATGAGAACAACCTTGAGAGGTGGAAGGATGTAGGTCTGGGGCTTCTGTCTGGCTCGTTAAGGAAAGTAAACGTAAGTAGAGTTTGATATTGGCCTTGAATGACAGCTTGTTATCAGCATCAATGTTTCCAATGCTTTCATTTATGATCAGATATCTGCAGAGCCAGTCTGACTCTCATCAACCTCAGTTTATTTTGGTGTTTGTATTTTTGGCATGTTTTAAGTCATGTTTTCTTTGTGGTAGATGGAAAAAGTAACGTCTCCACTGTTGCTGGTCTCCGGCTGTGATGATCAGAACTGGCCTTCATTCGAGACGGCTGAAGATGTGAGCTCACTAAACACACACTCAGACATATGTGTCTTGATGTCAATTTTATCAAAAGTGCACAGTTCTCAACACTGTATTCAACACAAAGGCAACAGAATATTGAATTTACGCTTCCAAGATGACAATAGTTGCCGTGTTGGCTTAAACGATATAATGTTAGCTGCAATTTTGACCGAAAAAGATGTTAGCCACAGTGTTAGCCTAAACAAAACAATGTTTACGGCTTTGATAGCCTGAACAAAATAACATTAGCTGAGATTGTAACCAAAACAAGACAACATTAGGCTAAATTTTAACACAGAGAAGATAATGTTACTTGCCGTTTTAACTTAAACAAGATAATGTTAGCCAACAATTACAACGTTACCTGCAATGTTAACCTAAAAAGATAATGTTATCTCCTGTGTTAGCCAAAATAAAGATGACGTAGTTGCTGTGTTAGCCTAACCAGTGGTTCCCAATCTGGGGTCCGCTCCCCCCACAGGGGGGCGCCAGAGATCAGAGGGGTGCACAAAGCTTTTTCTGCTCTGAGGCTGTGAGTTTATACAAATTAGATTTTCACATTCTAGATAAAATCAGAGTAACAGACTTACTGTGTCATCACAAGTCTACCTATAAAACATTTTTAAAACATATTTATTTGGTCTTTCCTCAAAAATCCTTTGCTACTTCGATGGCCTCGCCTCCTTGACCTCTCAGCCTCTGTCCACGCTTTCTTCAGGTTGGCTCGCTAGCTGATCCTGATTTAGTATTGTGTGCAGTTCAAAAATTACTGACGGAAACTATGTCTGAAAAACATAAAAAGAAACTCCGGCTATAACTCAGTTACCTTACATTTGGTTTTATTCAAGAACAAGACAGAATTTGACCAAGATGTGTTATTTGTGGTGCTAACCCTAACCCCAAGCCAAGCAAATTATGGCGACATCACGAAACAAAACACTCGGACGCTACGGATGAAGGTGAGGACTTTTTTCTGAGGAAGAAGCAGTTGGTGCTGTCAAAAAGATCCAGAGACATTAGAAAAGCATTTGAAAAAGCAGGCAGCAATTTACTCAGAGCCACAGAGGCATCATTTGAATGTTTGCTTTTAATTGCTGAGGCTAAAAAGGACAGAATTGATAAAATGGCTGGAGATTGTCAATATCAGCTGCACGAAAAGCTTCGGAATATTCCCTTTGCCATTCAGTTGGATGAAATGACAAAGTGTCAGACGAATCTGTGCTCATAGTTTATGTGCAACATATTGACGGTGATGATTTGAAACAAGACATTTTTATGTCTACCAATCTAGCCACAACAACAACAGACCAAGATATTTTTGTGGCTCTGGACTCGTATTTGTAATCAAACAATTTGCTCTACGAGGATCTTGCTGCATCCTGCACTGACGGTGCTGCAGCAGTGCTGGGCAAAAACAAGGGATCTAACGGTCGGCTGAAGGAAAAGGCACCGGAGTGGGCAATTTTCCACTGTATACTATTAGTCAAAACAAGCTGTTAGCCACTCGTAACAAGTAGGGCTGCAACTAACGATTA
Organism: Amphiprion ocellaris; assembly: GCF_022539595.1. Taxonomy (NCBI): domain Eukaryota; kingdom Metazoa; phylum Chordata; class Actinopteri; family Pomacentridae; genus Amphiprion; species Amphiprion ocellaris. Next base: position 25,963,939 of record NC_072786.1, on the reverse strand, counting down.
TTTTAATAATCGATTAATCGGCCGATTATTTTAATAATCGATTAATCGGCCGATTTTTTTTTTCTTCAATTAATCGGATTTAAAAAAACACGTTTTTAATTTCCGCCGCTTTATTCAGAAAGAGAAGATTTGGACTGACAGAGCAAATAAGATCATTGTAGCGAAGCCTTCGTCTTCAACCATCGACACAGGCCTCATGTCAGTGAGCATCATGTTGAGGATGCTCTCAGTCAGGACAGATGCTTGCTGTGGTTGACATGATGTCTTGCTCATCATGAAGCCTGTCATTGTTTGCTGTTCATGAAATGAGAAAGATAGTATAGTTTGAGAATGTATTATAGCACAATTTACAGCAACTCAGTAATTATCTTGTTTTATTTGCAGTATTAGGTTAAGGCATGTAAGTAGTCCAAAGAGCAAAACACAAAGTACGCACACACACACACACACACACACACACACACACACACACACACACACACACACACACACACACACACACACACACACACACACACACACACACACACACACACACGTGTCCTATCACTGTCATTAATCAGCAAACAAACACTAGCATCAGGAGAGCTACCAGAGAGACTAACGTTACGTTTCCTCACTGTAAAACAGAACAAACGTAGGATAATGTAGTGACTTACCTGCTCTTGAGCTCCTTCATCCTCATCAGAGACTCCAACGTGTTTCCGTTTCAGGTGCTGCATCATCATCGTGGTGCTCCCGTACATCATGTCACTTTTGTAAAGCTTGCATGTTATGCGTGTTTTTTGTTTTGTGAAGCGTGAAATGCTGCCACACTTTTGAGGACTTTGGTCTGACTGTTTTCTCCGTGTCGGTCATGTTTGGTTGAAATTTCGTTATTTAAAAAAAACAAACTTTATTTCAGTCAGCCAGCATTGACAAAGCTCTGCAGGTGAAGTAGACGCTCCACGACATGGTGAGTGATGCATGAATCGCGCGACACAACGAATTGATAATGAAATTCGTTGCCAACGCTTTTAATAATCGATTAATGTCGATTTTATCGATTCGTTGTTGCAGCCCTAGTAACAAGATAACATTAGCCGCTACGTGAGTCTAAACAGCATACCAGTAGCCTATTTTTGTCATATAGCAAACCTACTGGGTGTCAAAATTTCACCTCTATGTTCACATGCAGCACCAAAGACATAGACTCAGTTTGAGCTTTATTCTGATTTGACCTTCAGATAACTCAGACGATGCGTGCAGCCGGGAACGACCACCTGCTGAGCAGACTGGACTATCCTGACTCCGGACATCTGATCGAACCGCCTTTCTCACCTCATTTCAGGGCAAGTACATTTGTGACTACCAATAAAAGGAAAGGTGAGTGAACATGAGTGTTGATTATGGAATATTAGACTAACTGAACAACTTGTACATTTAGGTGTTTTCCTGTGAAGAGACTGATGAAGGCCATTGATGTTTCTGTAGTTTCATACTCTCTTCTACACACCTTAGTACGATATTCACCAATTGGATGCTTATCCTGCTATTCACCAATGACTCCTCATGCAAGGCACCATCCTCAGTCCCTTTGGAATTTATTACAAACGCTGCTGTAGTTGTGACTCCAGACACATAACCTGCCTTAACGTTTGAACGTGTCGTCCAGTTGGGTCACCAAGTAAATCTGTATAATGTGGTGCAAGTTCACCTGCAGGTGGCGCTAATGGTTATTTGTATAGCACATTTCAGCCTTCCAAATGGCCTTCCAAATAATGATTTTGGTCTGACCCATATAAAAAGTGAAATCGATTATGTGCTCTACATATTGAAATGTGGTACCAACAACTCCACCGTGTGGGCAGCGACAGACCATCATGTGTTTTATTAATCAGTACCTTCTCAGCTGTGACATGCAGATGTAAAATGTTTATTCCAACCAGAGTTTAAGAACTTTTCAGTGAAGAGTCACTTACACTGATCATGTAGAACATTCTGACCACTTGCTTGGTATTGTGTTGGTCCCTGACCCGTCGAGGCATGGACTCCACTAGACCCCTGAAGCTGTGCTGTGGTATCTGGACCAAGATGTCAGCAGCAGGTCCTTAAATTCCTGGAAGTTGTGAGGTGGAGCCTCCATGGATCGGACTTATTTGTCCAGCACATCCCACAGATGCTGAATTGGATTGAGATCTGGGGAATCTAGAGGCCAAATCAACACCTCAAACTGGTTGTTGTGCTCCTCAAACTATTCCTGAACCATTTTTGCTTTGTGGCATGGTGCATCATCCTGCTGTAGGAGGCCACAGCCATCAGGGAATACCTCAGCAGTCCACCTGCATCTGGAGGATAAAGGACGTTCCTTTGACCACGGTAATGTCTACATTTTGGACAGAGAGGACAGATGGTTTGAGAGGAGTGAAGGAAGCCATTTATGTCAAACTGGAACAGCCATCCCTAAACAGAGGAGGGGGTTTGTGACATCATTTATCAAACACCTGTAATGCAATAATAAGGTCTCCTAGAAAGTTTTGCCATCGTTAACATCTTGAGTCACTCCTGACCCGACGGATTCTCATCCTTTGTTGTTTCAGTGTGGAGGATTTATAGTCATTTTGGACACAATTTCAGTCGATGTTGAGCATTTTTGCCATTTTAAATGTGCTGAGCCATTTTAGACATGTCGAGTCTTTTTTGGATCATTCTTACCACTAAAATTTGACACAAAATGTTTGGTACAATCCTGTTTTTTTTAGTCATTGAGGATCATTTCTGAGTCATTCAGAATCATCCTTACCATTTTGGACAATTTTTAAGTCATTTAGGATAAGTCTGGAGTCATTTTTGAGAAGGTTTTTCCTTTTTGCACAAGGAAATGTGATTCAACAGACTAGGTCACCTTCTTCCATTGCTCCGTAGTCCAGTTCTGATGCTCATTGTTGGTCTTTGGGCGGTGCACAGGGGTTAGCATGGACACCCTGACTGGTCTGCAGGTCCATACACAACAAACTGATGACCTGTGTTTTCTGACACCTTTCTATCAGAACCAGCATGAACGTCTTCAGCAGTTTGAGCAACAGTAGCTGGTTTGTTGGATCGATCTCATTGGCCAGCCTTCTTCTCCACAGTGCATCAGTGAGTCTTGGCTGAACATGACCCTGTCTCTGGTTCACCACTGTTCCTTCCTTGGACCACTTTTGATAGATCCTGACCACAGCAGACCAGGAACACCCCACAAGAGCTGCAGTTTAGAGATGCTCTGACCCAGTCGTCCTGTCAAACTCACTCAATTCCTTACGCTTGAACATTTTTCGTGCTTCTAACATCAATTTTGAAGACAAAATGTTCACTTGCTGCCTAATATATCCAACCCACTAACAGGTGCCATGATGGAGAGATGATCAATGTTATTCTCTTCACCTGTCAGTGGTCAGAATGTTCTGTCTGATTGGTGGATGCAACTGCTGAAGTACTTTAACTGTGTTGATGTTGGCTGTTGATAATTAATGGTTTTAGATGCAGACTGAAGGAATAATCCTCTGTTAAATGTCACCATGTGTGTTGCAGCGATGATACTGTGGGGAGGTCAGACCAAACCTCACTCGGACGCTCAGGAGGATTCCTGGAGGAAGATCTTGAGTTTTCTGCAGCAGCATCTGTGCTGCAGCCTCAACGCCAAACTTTGAACGATCACATGACCACCACAAATCTGGTACAGGAAGGAAAATGTGACGATGCCAACTGTTAACTTGGACCTTAAATGTTTGTAATTGTAGCCATGCTTCTATTTGGAAGACATTTTACAACAAATGAGGCTTTTAAAAAAAAAAACAAATTAAGAAAGCTTTTTCTTTTTAAACAGTGTTAGTAAAGCAGAAGGCTGCCAATGTTTCAGTCACTGGATGGTCAATGCAGGTACAAAATTATAAAAAGAAATACTGAGCACAGGGTAACTTAACATGATAAATTCATAAGCAAATACTCCCTAATGTACTACATAAACATAAGTATTCCCTGAGATTATAAAGTCATAAATTTGCAAGAAAAAAAACTCAATTTTAATCCAAATCCTGCAAAGGAAACCACGTTGTTCTTGCAATTTGCTGAGATTCGCTTTAAAATATGTTTTTTCAGCAGTTATGACGGTAATCACAAGTTTTTCTTCATCATAAACTAGTGAGTTTTTTCTTGTAAATACATCACTATATTCTAGAGAATTTGTGAGGTTTTCTGTTGTAAATATGTTCCTTTAATCAAAGAAAACTCACAAATTCATGAGTTAAAAAATCAACTGTCTGCATCTGTGGTTTGGTGACGTTGATTCAACTTGTTACATTTTTCTGTGTAGACTTTTTGGGGTTTTCTTGTCAAGTTTTCACTTTAATCTCAATAAGTATTGAATTTAGTTTCTTTATGAATTTGTATAATTTTCTTGTCAAAATACCACTCAAACCTGAAGCAATATTCATTTTTTCTTTGGTGAATTTACGTCTTTAATCTTGAAAATTATGAGTTTCTTCTCACAATGTCACCTCCTTTTTTGGCTGCCTAAATGTTTTCTCATTTGACACTTCGATCACGGCGTCATAATGTTTTCTCAAACTCTTTAAAATTCAGCGACAGAGAAGAATATGCCCCCAATATACACAGTGTTAGCTTCTGTATTCAGCTAGCTAGCGATCATTAGCCTGACAGTAAAGCAGAGCCTTCAGAAGGTTCTTAAAACAGAAAGAGGTCATGAACATCGTTAATTTGCATTTACGCAAACATGCAGCTTAAAATGTTAGTGATGACTTCATACTATAAACTTTTGCTCTAAAAATGTGATTCGACTTGTTAGCGTCATCCATTAGCAACACAGATCCAAATCTGTTTGAATTACCCTCAGAATTCAAGATACGTGCCATGTTTCAGCGCTAACACTGCTAACGGGTTGATCGATCAATATTGATACTTAGCAGTGACAAGCTATATTGATCTGTTTCAGAAAGGATTAACTCCATAAGCTTTCTATTATAATTTACCATGAATCTACTTTAGCATGTCGACTCTGATGAAAAACTAGTCTGTGGTGTAATGTATCTAAATAAAAGTATTATTTCTAGTATTGGATGTCTGTTCACAATTTGTAAACATTATTTCAGGGTTTCTGCAGGGCATTAAAAAGTTTTAATAGTCATTAAGTTGATTTTGCAAAAATTAAGGCCTTAAATGGCATTAAAAATCATTAAATTTGATTCTCAGTGGCATTAAAAATTCTTTCTGCAGTTTTCAAGAAAATATTTGATAATAATGATATAATAATATATAATTATAGACTGCGATTAGTCAGATATGTGCATCTGCTTAAACATGCCGAAGCACTGCGATAATTGTTCCAGCTGGTTGGGTACAGTTGCCAGAAACTGCATGTTTTTAACCCTCGTGTCGTCCTGCGGGTCAAATTGATCCTTTTTAAAGTTTGAAAATATGGAAAAAAATATTTTTCACAGTGAAACTTCTGATGTCCACATTTTCAACATTTTGAACATTTTTTGGTGGGAAAAAAAGAAATGTTAAAAATGTTTCTTTAAGAACATTCACAAAAAATCTACCAAAATCCAGCGAATTTTGCTGGATTTTGGTTGATTTTTTTGTGAATGTTCTTAAAAACAATATTAGAAATTTTACTGATGCATATGTAATCACTTTAGATATTTTTAGGATTTTTTTGGGAATATTTTTACTAATTTTTTGAAAATATTTACAAGAATTTTCTTGCCAAATTTGGAGGATTTTTTTTTTTTAAATAAAACTTTTAAGAGAAACTTTTAAGGGATTATTGGAATTTTCTTCCTAAAGGTTTTGCTGCATTTTTGGATTTCTTTCAGACAAGGAAACAATATTTTTTGGTGCCTGTAAATGAAGACAGCAGGAGGGTTGAAGTGGCTGGCAGGCTGGATCAGATAGAGCAGTGTTTCTCAACTGGTGGGTCGCGACCCAAAAGTGGGTCGCGGGGCCGTTTTTGGTGGGTCGCGAGCCTTTTTCTAAAAAGAGAGAAAAATAAAGATAATCCAATTTAGTGGCGAGTCATTGTAGTTCCCCTCCGCACCCGCAGGGGGTCGTCGTGTCAGCAGCGACCGGTGAGGACACTCGTATTACTGTAGAAGAAACTGCATGTTTTCATAGCAACAGCAGCATGGCTAAACGCAAGTACGACAGCGAGTACATTAAATATGGATTTTCCTACATCGAAGACAAAGGAGTCCAAAAGCACGCATCTGAATAAACTTTTCGAGCGGTTTAGCGACTACTTTCCCGATAAACAACCCGAGGACGACTGGGTGCGCGACCCGTTTGGAATAAACATGGAAAGCATCACGTTGCCTAGCAGCGATGAATGTCAGCTGGTGGAGCTATCATGTGACCGCACTCTCAGAAAGAAATTCACAGAGGTAAGCCTTTCCCAGTTCTGGTGCAACGATGTGATGAGAGAGTATCCCTCCATTGCTAGTCGAGCTGTAAAAATCCTCCTACCATTCAGCACCACATACCTCTGTGAATGTGGCTTCTCAGCTCTTGTTCAGCTGAAAACAAAATACCGAAATAAACTGAACATTGAGCATGACCTCAGAGTTGCTTTATCATGCATACAGCCAGATTTTGAGACTCTTGTAAAGGCCAAAAAGCATCCTCAGCTAAGCCATTAGAACTTCATGTAGTTCTGCAGTACTTTTATCGTGACTTGTGACTTTTGTTTATTTGTAAGTGCTTAAAAACACACTTTTCTTTCAATATTGCACACTATTTTTTTCCCCAAATATTGGCTTTCAAATATAGTTAAGCCCTTTGAAAAATGTTTTATTGTGTTTACATTTTGAGATTGATCAGAACATTAAGCATTTCTTCACTTTAATAATTTGTTGAATGCACTTCATCAGTTTTCATGTTTTGGACTCTTTTGCACATATTTCTATACATAGTTTCTCCAGCTACAACAGCAATGTTGCAGACTTGTGCAGTATTATGAGAAGCTACTGGTTTTGTTGAATTGCACTTTTTTTGTAGAAAAAAATGCACTTTTATATATCCTGAGAACTACTTGAGGCTATTGTTCTACTTGTTTCAAAGTCCTCAGTACTTGAATTAGTATTGCTGCTTGATTTTGAGTTGTTGTGAAGTACTTGAGTTCAGGTTTAAAAGTTTTGTCTTCGAACGCTCAATCAATAAATTGTTGATTTTTGGAGAAATATTGTTTGGGTCACGACTTGTCATTTCAGTTTTATGGTGGGTCCCAGGCCCAGACCAGTTGAGAACCACTGAGATAGAGGAGAACTGGGAAATGGGGAAACGCAAATTCCAGCAAAAATGGCCAGAAAACGTGGATTATGTGAAGAATGACTGCAGCCCGTTGGTGGTCAGGGGTGATTTCTGGATTCAGAAATAGTGTAATGTAGGGACAGTTTTCATATGAAAATCATCTTTTACAAAAAAAACCCCAAACCTGTGTAATTTGTTGAGTTCACGGTCATGGCATTAAAATTTTTACAGTATAGCATTAAAATGGCATTAAAAAGCATTCAGTTTGGTTGATATCTGCTGAAACCCTTTATTTCATCAGATTAGCTGTGACTGAAAGTAGAACTATGTTAATTGTTGACTGTATTTAATACTTGCAACACGTATCGGCAAACTCTGGTTATTTTGGTCAATTAAACTCATGGTAATTTAATGTACTTGTGTACTTGCAAAGTACAACACCGGCTTCCTGTAGAAGTATATTGGGATTAAAGAAGTCGCACTATTTCCCAGATTAATTTACGTATTAAAAGGTTTACATTATACTTTTTGTGTCCGTAAGTAGGGGACAGTTTTTATGATGTCAGTTTTGTAATTTCATCAGGGGAGTAGTGTGTTCACGTGGAATATAAAGATTCGACCAATTGTGCAAGCCTCCAAGCCGACTATTAAAGTAGCTAAATAACAACAACAGCTAACCATGCAGCTAAAGTCAGAGATAAAAGCTAACTACATAACAGAAACCACAGAGAAACTAACTACATAGCTAGGGAGAGCTATGTTCACAGCTAAATATAGCTAACTATGCAGCAGAGATTAGAGAAGAACAGTTAACTACACAGCTAAAGACAGAAAAACAGCTTTAGTCAGAAAAACAGCTAACTACACAGCTAGCTAATTTCCTGTCTCAGTAAAAACAAACGTCCTTCATACAACTTTGCTTTATTTAGAGTGCACATCACCTGCAGAGTCTTTGCACACTTTACAGCTTAAAATATCAGACATACAATATATTTAACATCTATCTACAGTACAGTAGTGTGAAACCTGGGATGTCAGCATGAGCTGGTGATACGGTGTTCTGCTGGTTGTAATGGGTGACAGTCTTGCAGCACAGTGTTGGTATTGTAGATTGAATATTATCTGTCTTGAGAGTCAGTAAAGGAGAATACAGGAACTTTCAGTAGAGTATCCTTCAGCCTTGAGTTCCGACTTTAGTAAAGGCACACTCTCCAAGTCCTCCATCCTCCAGCATGGGATAAAGTCATAAGAGCACGTTCGCGTTCGATCATCTGAGCAGCATACGATTCAGAATACTTTCCACCAGTCGCAGAGTCGGTCGGCTGATCGGGTATTGAGGCGGCAGCTTCTCCTCAGCACACGACGGCTTCACAGAGTACCTGGAATGATGAAACTGTCAGATGCCAACTGAAACCCTTGTTATTTTCAGACGTTAACATTGTCATATAGTGGAGGTCTGCTGTTCTAGTTGTGTATATAGTTAGTTGTTTTTTCTGACTTTAGTCATGTTAAGTACATGACTAAAGTGACTTTAGCTGTGTAGTTAGAACTTTAGCTGTGTAGTTAGATTTTCTGTGGTTTTAGCTGATTTTAGTTGTTTAGTTAGCTGTCTTTTGCTGTGTAGTTAGCTGTTTATATATGACTTTAGTTGTGTAGTTAGCTGTTTTGCTCTGTCTGTAGCTGTGTAGTTAACTGTTCTTTCTCTAACTTTAGTGGTCTTGCTAGGGATGTAGCTGTGTAAATTAGCAGTATTTCTCCATTGTGTAGTTACTACTCATTTAATATACTGTTGACACATTTATATTGAAGAGCAGAAGTTTTTAAGCCACTTTTGACCAACTACGTAGTTAGTTCGGTCTTTGTAGGTCATTGCTGACTGATTTATTGTCTGTCTGAGAGGTTTATGAGTCCATCAGATTTACTGACTGACTCTGAATATCGAAGCAGAGAATCAGCAGAACAAACCTGAACTCCTCTCCGAAGTTGGAGCGCAGGTGCTGAGCCAGCTGGTTGTTGTACTGCAGACAGGCCAGCAGGAGGCGACAGCGCTGGAACAGCAGGACCGACTGAACGGGACTCAGAACCGACTCCTGCAGGTCGGACAGAACCAGCAGCACCTGCTGGGCCTGGTAACCAATGAAGGACACCTGCAGGGGCAGATACAGGTCAGTGTGCTTTATTATAATAGTAGAAAAACAGACTGAAGACAAACGTGTGAGGCGATGTTTACCAGGTGAGGATGAGGCTGCAGGACTCTGAGCATCCAGCCGACTGACAGATGGTTGTCAACAGGAGAATACCTGTTGGTCTGAAAAATATACAAGTAGAAGTACATCTAATTAGTTTTCAAAAAATAAACAGTCAACAGGCTGCTACTGATTATTACCTTCAATTTTAATTAGATTATTTGGTGTATAAAACATCAGAAAGTTGTGGGAAAAGCCCAGCAGTTTCCCAAAACTCTTATTTTCACCACAGTCAAGGAGTTACTACCAGAGAACAAACTGAAGGATTTCTGAAACATACAGGTAAGCAGTGTAGGGATGCTAAAACTACAGTTATGGGGACTGTTAATAGTTTTGCAACAGCTAGTTAGTGTAAGTCTAATGTAGGGAGAGAGAAAAACCTAAGAGTGACAAATGACATCTGATGAGTTTAACTTCAGAGCGACTTGAAAGAACCAGTTTTTAAAATCTGTCCAACTGATTTTGCTATCAAATAGGAAATAGATCTGGCATTAAAAAAGGAAAGTGGAACTTTTCTGAAGTACATAATACAGTAAAGGTCCAAGGACAGAGCTTTGAGGTACTCCATAAGTAAACTTGGAAGTGGAAGAATTACATTTACGGTGAGACACTGCCAGGCCTGTGGCTGCTGGGCCCAGATAGTGCCTCCTTCCCTTTCTCTCTCTCCAGGTGTGTGCGGTCGAGACTGCAGCGACAGGTGTCTTCAATCTGTAATCATCATCAACTGGCAGGAGCAGGTGGAGAGCAGCCAATCAGACTCCACTCTCACAGCAATATAACCTGACGCCACTCACCTCTCAGTGTTGGATTATGATGCCAGCCAGTAAACAGCTCATTGCAAGTCATTCCAGTCTCAGAACTGTCTCACTCAAATCTCTGGTAATCTTGGTTGTCTTCTCCCTCTATTCCAGCACTGGATCCACCTGCTCCTGTTTTTGTTCCGCCTGGTTCCGACATTGGTCATCTCCAGTCCACTGCAGAGTTGTGTCCTCCATTCCACAGCCCGCCATCTAGGATCAACTCACCTGAACAGAAAACTCTCTGGCATCCATCCATATCTCCTTGTCGCTGCAGTCTCTCCAACCACACGCCCTGGGTTCCTCAAGCCGTCTTCCCCTGTCCACGACCAAGACCTCAGCCACGGTTAAGATCCCCAGTTGGAGCATCAGTTTGTTTCTAGTTGTTCAGTTTGAGTCGAGTTCCTGTAGTTGCTTCGCTAATTAGTATTTTGTATTTGCATAGACTATTTAGAATTTCATGGCATTCTGTTTCTCTAGTTCCAGGTTTAGATTTCGAGTTTAGTGTCGAGCGTTATCTAACATTTCTGTTTATCTCTTTCTGTCATCTCCAGGTTGGTTGGTATGTTCTCATCTGGTGAAGTACTCTGACAATATGTGCTGTTACTTGATCAACAGTTCTTTGACTGCAGGACAAAAACCAAACCCCCGATGTTTTAACAAAATTTAAACTTCACCAAGCAGTGGACACCGCTGGGTCTAACTTATTTAACTTAACTTTTACTCAGTCAACGCCGAACTAAGTAGAACTATGTCAAACCGGGAACGGAGTCGGAGGGATGGGCCGAATATTTGGATCGTCCGACGGGTGGGAAGACGGTGCTAGCAGGTGCAGTTTGTCTACAGATTATATGCGTTTTTTGTTTCCTGCGACCAATCGATTGGTTGGAATGTAGGTAGCATTTCATTTGATCAAGCTTTTCTTTGGTTTGGCTGCACCAACTGTATGACTGCCATAAAATGCTGGCTGTACAGTTTACTTCGTTCTTGTTTCTGTCAGCTGTGGAACACTGCATATTTGGTGACTTGGAGATTATTATTTACGTTCTTTGCCCAAACTCTCCATTCAGACATCATTGAACATTGATGATCCTACGTCCCCAGAAGGAATATTAGGTCTTTGGTTCACGGTTTGTTGGCTCTTTCTGAAGTCTTTTCTCTCAAAATATTCCACAATCTTTCTTTAAAGTTAATCTTTGGACACATTCTGTTCCCAGAAGTCGCCATATGAACATTGTTTTCTCTATACCTGTATCTTCTAAGAACTCACATCATGGCCTAAAAGTAGCAGCTCAAACAGCAGAGAACAGGCGGCGTCCAGATACTCGGCGAGTAAGGCCTGAAGCTAAAAGACAGATGATAATTAAATACATGATAAACAGATTTTATTTATTTTTTATCATATTCTGTTGATGTCCGCAGAGAGCAGCTCACCTCAGAGTCGATCGGTGATCGTCGGCTTTGTGTTTGTAGCTCTGGATCGCAAATCAAGGCCAGCAGCATTTGGGAGGCCAAAGCTCCTCTGAAGGAAGAAAGACCAAGTTACAGCAGAGAAAATTAACGAGTATTTACCTAAACATGTTTTTTCATCACAAGTAAAGAAAAGTAAACATACTCTGTAAAAGTACGTACGGTCCATTTCCTTCTCATGTGGTTATTTTCATTATTCTTACCATGTCTGCTGAACATTATCAAATTAAGTTTTAACCAAAATACTGCAGATGTTCTCAAACCACAAACAAAAACAAAAATATGTGCTTCAAAAAATTAGATCTCTAAATCTCTCATGCTCCAACCCTATTACCCTTGCTACAGCTATGGCATGGCGTACTTTAAGGAAACTTGAAGGAAGGTTAAATGTGACTGTGTTTACGCCAATATGGCATAATCCAGAGTTTATACCTGGTATGAAAGATATTAGATTTCATAATTGGGCACAACAGGGCTTATCTAAACTACAGGACTTGTTGGAGGGATGTACTGTTATGTCTTTTACTCAGTTAACTGAAAAATATAATATCCCAAGGAGAGATTTTTATCAGTATTTACAAGTGAGGGATTTTATTAGGAGGGACACTGCAAACTTGGTACTTCAGGACATATCGGATATTGAGAGACAAATTTTTATATCCAAATGTGTTTGCTCAATTAAAACATTCTATAACATCCTAAAAGGTTATTGTTTAGTCGACACTTTGCACTTGAAAGAATTGTGGGAAAAGGAACTTAACTGTGAAATTACTGAAAATGACTGGAAAAATGTCTGGAGTAATGTGAAAATATTATGTGTTTGTAACCGAGTCAAAGCGACTCAGCTCATGATTCTTCATCACATTTCTCCTTACAGACGCCACAAATTTAGGCCTGACTCCTCCCCAGTGTGCTTGAAGTGTAAAGTTGAGACAGGTATCCTCACACACTGCTTCTGGTCCTGCTCAAAAGTACAACATTTCTGGCATATGATTGGATTGGAAATGGATAAAATATTTACAGCTGATTTGACATGTAACCCTATGTTTTTTTTGCTTGGGTTAATTGACCCTGTTATCACCAACAAATATCATAAGAAACTATATCAAATGCTTATTTTCTGTGCTGGAAAATGCTTGCTTGTCAATTGGATCTCAGACCGTATTCCTTCTAGGGTACAATGGCAGAAGACTGTTCTCAGCTATATCTCGCTTGACTATCTGACATGTCGATTACACCACAAAGATGATGCCTTTTTGAAGACTTGGGAACTTTATCTAACTTATTCGGGACTTGAAGTCTCAACTATTATTAAAAGAGCATTTGTGTTTTGAAATGGCAAATGTTTGTCATTTGTCATTTTAAATTATTCTTAGTAATTTATGTTTAATATTGGGTCAATGTTTGCTTGTTGTTTGTTTTTGTGTATGTATAACAAAGAAAACAATAAACATACTTGGGAAAAAAATGTGCTAAAACATAAGCAAAATAGAAAATGGAATAAAAACTTGTGAAATTTGTAAAACTAAATAAAATACCTAGAAAAAGTACTTCAAAAACAGCTAAATTCAAAAATGCCAATACATTTCCATAGTGACATATTTTCCGTGTGACAAAACCTCACCTAAACAAATATAGACTTGATGTACTTTTATGATCCTGCTCCAGCCCCTGCCCTTCTTTCTCCTTCTCCCTCCTTTTTCCTGTCTGTCATCTGTCTCTCCCTATTCTCTCCCTCACTCATCCCATGTCATCTCTCTCCTTGTCTTGTACTTCTGGCTCCCTCTGTCTTCCTCTCTCCTTTGTTTCTCTGCTCCCTGAATCTTCCACCTGCCTGCAGTCTGACTGCTGCAATGAGAATCAGCTCTCATAATTAACTCACACCAGTCACCTGTTTGCAATTCCACCTCCCAGTATTGAAGCCAGCTCTGTCATTGGCTCCCTGTTGGACCATAGATTCACATCCCCACTGAAACTCTGTTTCCTCATGGACTCCATTTCCCCCCTTGGATTATGTTCTCCCCACCAAGCCCTGCTTACCCCCTGACTGCTTCAGCTCCATGGACTCTAGTCTTCTTCCCCTCGGATTCCTGCCAGTCCCTGTTTTTGTTCCTTATCTACCTACCTTGCTCCTGTAGCTTAGCTTCCCAGATTTTGTAAGTACTCTGTTTCGTTGCCTGTTTCAGTTTATCGCTGTTTGGTTTTTGTAGATTAGCTGTAGGTTTTGTAGGTTTTGTAGTGTGACTTCTTTTAGTATAGATTTGGTTTAGTTTGCCCCCCTGGTCGGCTTTCCTTCTGTTGTATTGGTTTAGTTCCTGTTTTGTTTAAATAAAGACCCATTTTCCCTTTGACCACCTGTCTGCCACTATCTGTCCCTGCACCTGGGTTCTGTGACCCCTCCCGTAACATGTCATTTTAACCATATTAAACAGAAATAAACCAGCAGATCCATAAAGTTGAAGCAAATTCTTTATGACATGTAAACAAATATATGCTAAAAAAGACAGTTCTGACGCTTTAGCCCGCGTTGCAAATAAACATCCATAGACCTGCTAAGAAATCTTAAATAAAGACACCTAAGTTGCCTGAGAATATTAATATTTTTAGTTTTCTTTAGTATGAAACTAACCCAGTGATGGTTTTCTCTACATCCATGGACACAATACCAACAGGAGCGGGTATTTCGGCTACTGGTAATGAAGCTAATTTTGCCAAAATGTACGAATGCAGGCAAAATAAACGTTTTAATTTGACAGAAAAGACAGATAATGCTGCATTTAAAGAGGCAGATAGGTGTGGAGTTTACTTTTTGGCAGACAGCAGGTTGATTCTGGCAGCTTCCACCTCCATCTCTCTGAACATGATGGCGAGCGTCTGGACGATCACAGTGCTCAGTCTGAACACAAACAGCTGGATATTAGTTTACAGTCGACACATCAGCTAAACAAACCAAACTGCAGGTGAAAACCATGAACCTGCTGCTCATTCATACCAGAAACTACTAACTGACCTGGATATACAGCAGAAAACGGACTAACATGAAGCAGCAACAGGGAAAATCAGGAATTACTTCTGATTCCTAACTAATCTTTGAAGCGGTTTTTCAAGCAAAAATGTTGCACCTGATGGTTTAATCTACAAAATGTAAAGGTTTGCACATTTTTAGATCAAAAATAGATGATAATGTTTCTACAAACAAATCAAGAAAAATCAAGCCAAAGAACTTTGGCAAAGACTTTTTTTCTTAAAGCAACTGAATAATAACTGAATTCTCAACTGAATAATTTAATGACAGTAAAGACACTAACCTGAACCTAACTTTAACTTAACCTTACTTAACTTTAACTTAACCTTAATGTAACTTTAACCTAACCTTAACGTAACTTTAGGCTAACCTTAACGTAACTTTAACCTAACCTTAACATAACTTTAACCTAACCATAACCTAACTTTAGTCTAACCTTAACCTAACTTTAGCCTAACTTTAACCTAATTTTAACCAAATCTTAACCTAACTTTAACCTAACCCAAAACTAACCATAATCTAACTTGAACCCAGCTATAAACTAATTTTAACCTAACCTTAACCTAACCTAAAAATAATCTCAACCTAACTTTAACCAAACCGGAACCAAAACCTTGAACTAAGTCTTCACCCTAAAATTTATGTTGAGGGCTTTTAATCTGTAGAAGGAAGTCAAGTCTTCACGTTATGACTTAAACAGGTTCATCGTATGTAGCCACATTAACAACGTTAACATTAACACAACGTTAACACAACATTAACACAACATTAACACACACACAGTCAAGCTTACAGTAGCTGATCTGCTGTATAAGACCCACTGAGACTCTGACAGCCGTGAAGACAATCCTCCAGAGTCTGAACCAGGAAAACACAAACCTCTCCAGACTGAAACACAAAAGCAGAAGATCTTCACCCAACAGGAAGTACATATACCCACAACAACACACCTGAGACCCACTCAGTGCTTCTGTTCTTCACCTCTTTGGTTAAGTTACTGCACATCTTTGAATGATCTGTTGTGGTTCTAACAGTGACCTTCTCACCTTCCAGAAGAGTCTCCTCAGCGTTACATTGCGGTGGCCAGCGGTTCTCAGCTCCTGCAGCAGCAGATACAAACTCTCCACACTGATGCCGTCCTGCAGCAGCTCCGAGCTCAGCTGACCGAACAGGTGAGCCGTTCGCTCCCAGCTGCACAAACACAAACTTTATTTAAAACCCCATCAATAGGGCTCAGATATAACGTACTTAAAGGTGAACCTGCCGTGATACAACTCAGTACAGTGTAGACCCTTTATAGAGGAATCCATGCAGACATGTACAGTGTGTTCAGGATTTTCAAGACAGTAGAATATTTTTGCAATTTAAGTGTCTCATTGGCCATAATTCTTTGTGTAGCTATCAATAATAAAGCATAAATGAGGGGGTTAGAAGCAGAGTGGTCTAACCCTCAACCCAAATATAGGGTTAGTTTCGCTTCGAATGTTAGATTATTCTTGAGAACACAAAACTTTGAACCCATTTTTCTCAAAAACTACAGAAAGTGGGTCAGACCACTCTGCTTCCAAACCTTTCAATAGTAAAGTTAATTCAATAAAAATGTTCAGCTGTCTTTCTGGAATAAACTTTATTGCAGTTGTCACTTAAGAAGTTTGGATTCGCCTGTACAGTGTGAGAAATCACAAACACAAGAAGGTCAATTCAGGTGTTTAGTTTGGGTTTGCACATCGTACAATGTTCAGAAAAATCCTGCAGCATCTTTGGCTTTTAATGCTAACTCCATTAGCATGCTACAGCTAATAGACAGCAATTGGTGCAGTACCAGAACGCTCCAGGTTTCTCCAGTTTCTGCACCTGGACGCGAATACAATGATGCAGACTTCTAAAAATAACCAAAGACAACCTGTAGAATATTTCTCCTGTCATGTTTATTTTCTCTGGATAGACAGAAAACTAACAGCAAAGTCTATTGGATCATAAAAGAAAAAACCCAAACGTCATCTCACAGCTTTACATAAAGCGATCTGGATCTGCACTGAAATGTAATGGGCTCTTTGCTTGCCAGGGCTCCATATTTTTACCCATTTTGTCATGAAATTCAGCTCAGTAGTTTTAGCGTGTAAACTGATGAATGGCATTAAAACGTCTGTACAGAGTTACAGCAGTTTGTTACCTGATTGCCGGAGCAGCAGAGTCGGATAAAGCGCTGCACCTCCTTCTGTAGAGAGGATCTAACAGCAGAGTCGACCTCTGAACCAAAAAACATCCACATGTAAGAAAACAATGGAAGCCAACCAGCGACCACCAAGAGAGAACATGTGATCAGTACGCTTCAAAGAGACAGAAATATTTTCTGTGTATCCAAAGCCTGATATTTGATCTTATTCATTCTCTGTTGCCCAAAAAATTACGAAATGGATTCTTTTCCTGCTTTATGGAGTGACAGAAACACAAAATCCCTTCTGTTAAAACCTTCTACTCTAACATGTCGGCAGATTTTAACAAGAATTTATTTCACTGCTGTTTTTTTATCAACTTGATTTCTGTTGCAAAATCCATCTAGAATTTTTCTTTCAGAAATGTAGTATCTAATTTGCACATTTAAACTTATATATTCTTTTTTTTAAAATAAAAATAGTCCTTTGTAAACTCTTCTTTTCAAAATAAAAATCTATTTAATGAAATATTCCATTTAGTTATCAGTATTTTTATCAGGAGTTTTTTCAATTGTTTATGTATTTATTTAACATTGCTGGTATATAAAACTCAGTTTCAGTCTAAATTACTGAAACATTTTAACGTCTGTTTTGACTGAAGCAGCAGCTGCTTGAGCTAAAAGAACCTCAGAACCAGTTTTAGGTCGAGAACCGTTGCCATGACTCACGATGAGGAAGCTGTTCCAGGCGCTCTGCAGGTGAAGGTAAAGTCTGGATGTCTGCGACACGGCATACAGGTGAAGCTCCGCCTCCTTCTCCTCGTCGCTGCTCACACAGTCTCGCCTCAGAAGTCTGGACATAACCGAACCGAACCTCCTGGACACCTGGAGCAGCACAGGACGGGTCAGCATCCTCTGGACCGGGTAGGATCTAAACATCTGTAGCTACTAAATACAACATGATCCAAACATCCAATCTTCCTTTGGAAACAATCTGTTGCTGCAAAGAGCAGCAAAAATAAACCCAACAAGCTTTAGTTTGACATTGACTTAGTCAGACAACCAGATAAAAATACAGGGGGTACTCGAGTCGGAATTTCATTCCTACGGCGTGATGTAAGTTGATTTTCGCCCTAAGTCGGAACTCAAGCTCTTCCACGCGTCCCCTGTGTATCAGGTCCAAGGAGTCGTACAACTGGCGAATGTAAACAAAGCTGTCTTATAGTGCCTCGTGATGACATTGTCTGCTCCGCTCGCCAACTAGTTCCACATAACCAGTTCCGACGTGATGACGAAACTCTGTAGGTCGAGGACACTGTAAACCGAGGACCCCCTGTACCTGCACTGACAGTTTGATTCTTGATCTCGAATTTATTGTGAAGGATAACATCCATTCTGTATTCAACAAGAAAACAACAAATACGTTCATTTGGACCTACATGTGCAAAAAGAAAGTCATAAAAATCCTTGGCTTGGCTTTCTAGCTTAGGCTGTTGTACATTCATGCAAACGTGCGCATATATAATGAGACAAAACTGCATCTGCTTCTTTAAACCTGAAGTTTTTGGTGCTTTCATGGCATTTCTCTGCAACTAGAACTGACTAATGTCACTTTTTAAAGCAACTTCAGTTAAAGATTTGATCCAGAAACTTTAGAAAATGGCAAACAAAATCTCAGTCAAATCCAGAATTCCAAAATATCACATTTAACGTCTTTCAGGTCCAAGAAAATCCAATATTCTCACATTTCAGAGCCTTGAATCAGTAAAACTATTTATCAATTACTCATAGCTAGAATTTGCTGAAAGTTTCATAAAAAACTCACTGTGATGTTGGTACTTTTGAGGTATTTCAGCTACTCGGAGTAGTTAAACAGCACCCTTGATACTACCCGTCCATACCTGACCATTGGTGACGGTCTTCAGGTTTTGCTCTGAAGGTGACGGGGGTGATGTGGATGAGTTGGGGGGAGGCTGGCTGGGAGGGTGAGGAAGCCTCGGGAGGCCCAGAGTCTCTGGGTCCGGACAGGAAGCAGAACGGCTCGGCTTTATTTGGGGGAACAGATCTTCTTTCCACTGACTGTTGGTCCTGATGGAAACAACAAAAAGAGATGGAGATATCAAGTTTTACTGTTTGATGAGGGAACAGCTGTGTTTCCTTTCCGTTAATGATAATAGAAAAACTAACACCAACTAGGAAAGTCCTGACCCGAACTCTGAGATCAGGATCGGGACCAATCAAGGCATTTTTAAATTTTGGTATTGGCACAACCCTGAACCCGGCTCTTTGTTTGTTGTCACGCAAGTGTCATAAAGGAAGGGTATGCGGCACAATGGTAAGGATGCAAATTTTTCAGCATATCAATTAATAATAGAGCAATCAATAACACAAAATGAGCAATGTGACACATGGCACTATCTATAAAGGTTATAGAAATGCTGTACCAGTGGATCCTAGTTTGTGTTACACTCATAAGCTCTGGTCGGAGGTCATTAAGCGCCACAGAAATCTTTGCCATGGTGCCCATTGCTAGCTTAAGCCCCACAATGCTCTGACTTCCTCCGGTTAAATATGTCACAAGATTGTAGGAACGTTGACCTGTTGGATTACAACACATATACGTAAGCTCTGGTTGGAGGTCATTAGGTGTTACAGAAGTCTTTGTCATGGTGCCGGTTGCCAGTTAAACTCCCATAATGGTCTCTGCTAGCCAGCATAAACTACCTGACGTCTGAGTGATGCCTACAGTTTTATAGGTTACCAGGTTGACGGAACACTGACCTGTTGGACCACAAGACATAAACTATTTGAAGTCATTAGGTGTTACGTAAGTCTTTGTCATGGTGCCCGTTGTTCGCTAATCCCCCCACAATGCTCTCTGCTTGCCAACATGAACTTCCTGTAGTCCGAGTGACACCTCCTCTGGTCTCTACAGTATTAAACAGTAAGAGGCTCCACCTGGTGGAACAACCAGGTACTACAGCTGATCTACAACACATTACTGACATCATGTAGAGAAAACAAGTTTTCTACATCTGTTGGAGCCTCAGTTCATCCTACCATCTAACACTACATTTACCCTCTAACACTACATTTACCCTCTAACGCTATATTTACCCTCTAATGCTACGTTTACCCTCTAACACTACGTTTACCCTCTAATGCTACGTTTACCCTCTAACGCTACGTTTACCCTCTAACGCTACATTTACCCTCTAACCCTACATTTACCCTCTAACCCTACATTTACCCTCTAACGCTACATTTACCCTCTAACACTACATTTACCCTCTAACGCTATATTTACCCTCTAATGCTATGTTTACCCTCTAACGCTACGTTTACCCTCTAATGCTATGTTTACCCTCTAACGCTACGTTTACCCTCTAACGCTACATTTACCCTCTAACGCTACATTTACCCTCTAATGCTATGTTTACCCTCTAACGCTACGTTTACCCTCTAACGCTACATTTACCCTCTAATGCTACATTTACCCTGTAACGCTACATTTACCCTCTAACGCTACATTTACCCTCTAATACTACTTTTCAGACAGTATTCTACCTGGTTCCTGACCACCTACAGAACATTAAGGACCAACTTGGATGCAGAAAAGTTTTTTTTTTCTTGATGCATTGTAGAGCTGCTCAGTTGTCAATAATATACTTGGATTGAATGTAATAACTTTAATTTACTTTAAATGTGTGTTATCGAGGAGAATAGTAGGGGCTCGATATCAGCAGACATTAAATATTAAATGACTTGGGATTAAATAACTTCATTGGGGACATTAAAACTTACAAATCTGCAATCAGACAAATACTCATCACAGGTGTAGAAAGCTGGTTTGGAAAGGACAATCTTTCCATCCACCATCTCAACCAAATGGTGAACTTTTTCCTCCTTCTTTTTGCTCCATTTATCACAAACGTTGCCGCCTATAAATAGAACCAGCGGCTGGTCGTTTATGCACAGCAACATGCAGTGCTTGCTGTTTTTTTTGTTTTGTTTTTTGCAGGGGTAGAAATGTGTGTTTAATGATGTCCCGGCGGTGAAAGCTGATAAGCGTGAGACGACGTTTACAGTTTCTGCTGTTTACATCACACACATCGGTTTTTACGGCACGCTGTCATAACCAGGCGACGGTAAATCTGTTCAGTCAACACACTGTCTGACACAGAAAAGAATGAAAGATGCTGTCAACAAACCAAAACATGAATATCTGTACATTTCACCTGCAAATGTCATTTATATCCAAGTTTGTGTGACATAAAAAGCCCCGTGTGAGCTGGATTAGCACCACAGGAGGAATAAATGAAATGTTCACTGTTCTTCTCTGTAATTTAAGTTAGGACGTGTTTGTCAGTGTGTCTCTGGTTCCAAGTAGATAAAATCACCTGGTTTCAGGTCATTCTGACATTAGAACACCTTGAGTCACTCTTCATTCTGGCTAATATTTCACATATCTCTGACTGCGATTATTCAAAAAAAAAATCTCTTATCGCCTATTATATGGAAAATAATTCTTATTTTTGACATCATGTGAACAATTTGGCATTTAAAGGCTTCAAATCCTGAACATAAATTAATATTAAGTTCTTATGATCTGGATTTTTTTTTTTAAATCTGTGAACATAAAAATTTTATGTTAATGAAGAATATTTTTATGGCAGTTTTTTAAAATGTATTGTTATCCTTCAGAGCTTCAAGAGTGAGTTTTTATTTTTTTTGTAAATATGACGCTGCGCAAAAAGTAATAATGCGTCAGACTCAGTGTTGTTGCTCATCATTGATATATTCCACACTGTTTGTCAATAAAGAATTTTTAACTTAGCACTTATTATATAGAAAATAAATATTTTGTTGTGGCGTCATGTAAACCAGGGGTGTCAAACTCATTTTAGTTCAGGGGAAACAATCAGGACCAGGACCAAAATCAGAGCATAATAACCTATAATCAATAACCACAACTCCAAATGTTTCCTTTGTTTTAGAGCAAAAAAGTAAGTTCTGAAAATGTTCACATTTAATGAAGTATATTTTTACAAAACATCACAAGCAACCTGAAACTTCTTAAGAAAAATAAGTTCAATTTCAACAACATTATGCCTCAGTTTACATTTACACATTACAACACATTACAATATTAAAAAGGAACAAAACATTTAGTCACAGGTGTCTGGAATTGAATATTATAGTATTTTACTTTATGATCAAAATGGCAAAAGACAAAAGAAGACAAAAAACAAGACACAATATTACAAAAATGAGATGCAAAATGACAAAAACAAGAAACAAAATGACAAAAAATGAGACAAAACAAGACAAAAAAGAGACAAAAAATTAGACAAATGGCACAAATGAGACCAAAAATGACAAAGGCAAAACAGAAAATGGCAAAAATAAGAAAAAAAAATTCAAGGGGGACAAAAAGGAAACACAAACCGACAAAAACAATAAACAAAATAACAAAAACACAAGACAAACAACAAAGGTCAGACAAAAAACAAAAACAAGACAAATTATTACAAAAATGAGACACAGTATGACAAAACAATGAGTAATCTAGTATTTTACTTTATGACCAAAACAACTTGTCATGGTCTAGAAATTATTTTGAATTTATAGTTTTATAAATTTACAATTTGCAATTAATGTCTTCTCTGTAATTTTTACACTTTGAGGGCCGGATTGGACCCTCTGGAGGGCCGGTTTTGGCCCATGGGCCGCATGTTTGGCACCCCTGATGTAAACAAACTGGAATTTAAAGAGTTAAAATCCTGAAAATGAATGGATATGTAGTAATTATGCTCAGGACTGATGTTGGTCAAACATCTAACTCTGTGAAAGTGGAAAATAATATTAATATATCATTTTATGGAAGTATATACAAAAATATATATAAAAAAAAAATTAAATCTATATATAAACTGAAATCCAGAAAAATAAGATGCACATTGACATTAAAATGTTTATAATAAATGGTTCATGCAGATATATGTACATTGGTTAAACTAATTTAGAGAATGATGTAAACATTTTTTACATCAGTGTAAATTAAATCAAACCATGATTACAAGTAGAGCTAGAAAAAAATGTGGACTAGCTGCTCATTAACGGATAAACAATTCTGCTAATCGAGCAAAACAACCAGAAATGTTTTGTTTCCAGTTTTGTAAATATTAAAATATTCAGTTTTTTTCCCATTTATGATTGTAAACTGAATAAATCCAAACAAAACAAGTCAGAAGTGTGCTTTCTGGACAACATTTTCTACCATTTTGCAGAAAAAACAACAGATAGATTAAATTAAACCATAATTAAACATATTTTCAGTGTATTCTGTGCATACATCTGCCTTAGGAGTTAATTTCTGCAGTGAAGATATTGGTTTAAAGCTACATCGGCGCCACTCAGTGTTCAAGAGCAGCAGCTAAATAAATAATTAGCTACCTGAGACACTGATCAGGGTCATTATACACTCAGGCAGCAGCTTTCTTTTAACACGTATCAACAACAGACAGTGAGATTAATCTGTCAGTCATCTAAAAGTCCTCCACACACAGAAACTCTCAGCTGCTGAACTTTAACTCTGCTGAAGCTTGTAAAGGTTTTACAGTTTGTCTGTCTCCCTGACGCTCTCCAACAAACTCAGACACATAAAGTTTCATTCGACTGAAAACCTCCTTTTAAACCTGGAGGACCGACTAATACCAGCAGCTACACATCAATAAAAAGGCTACAGATCAACACAAGTAGTGGAGCTCATTATTATCTCAACTAAGGGGAGAAGCACAACCAGCATTTTCTGACTTCTTCGTCTAAATTGACCTTTTAAACGTTAACTGACAGGTAAGTTAGTCGCTGTGAGCATCCCAGGTACAAATACAAACGTAGGTCTTTGTTCTTTGTGTTTTGTGCAGAAACAAGCTGAGATTTTTGGTGGCTTATTCCTTTAAAGTGAGACCAACCACGGCTCGTCTCAGCTTCTACACAGGTAGATCATCTAACAGACGCCGGAGTGAAGCTGTTCACACTCAAACATCAGGTTTCCACGACGTAAATTATTAAAGTTTAGGGTGAAGACTCGGTTTCAGGTTAGAATAAGGTTGAGTTTGGTTCAGATTTAGCTTTAGATTAAGTTTAGGTTCAGGTAAGCGATAGAAGCATTGGTTTACATGTTCTTACCTTTCTGCTGGAATTCCTGAGGGGGAAGCAGAAACACATGATGGTTAGAATTACAGGTAAAGATATTAGGAAAAATAATTAAGGAAATACAAGATCTCTGTTGTCTTTAACCAGGATCAGATCACCGATTTATATCCTGACTAAACTCAGCAGGTGAAATAAGTTAACTGATTATTTTTTGAATGCTGTATTCTTTCATGGAATCACAGCAAACCTCCCAGATTCAGATTTTATATTAAAAAAACACACAATAGCACAGATATTACAAAAGTATTAGCCTGTATTCCCCTAGTTTCTGACAAACTGATTCTGAAAACAGGTGCTGAACGACGCTACGAGAGCAAAACAACAGTAAACTGAAATGGGCTGCACATTTAGCTGATATTTCTGTTTCACTTTTCACTTTGTAATTTCATTTTTTTCATTTCTATAGAAAGAAAAACTGCATCTTATTGGCATCAGACGCTAACTTTTACGCTAACGTTTGTGCTAAGTTTTGCACTAAGTTTTACACTAACTTTCGCGCTAACTTTTACACTAATATATCATATATGATATTTCTGTTTCCCTTTTCACATTTTAATTAGATTTTTTTTTCATTATTGTAGAAAGAAAAACTGCATCTTCTTGACATCAAACGCTAACTTTTATGCCAACTTTTGCACTAATTTTTGCGCTAACTTTTAAACTAACTGTTACACTAATTTTTATGCTAATTTTCGCACTAACTTTTATGCTAATTTTTACACTAACTATCGAGCTAACTTTTGCGCTAATTTTTACGCTAACTTACACACTAACTATTGTGCTAACTTTCATGCTAATTTTTACACTAACTTTTACACTAACTTTAACGCTAATTTTTACGGTAACTTTTACACTAACTTTCACAGTAATTTTTACACTAACTTTTACACTAACTTTCACACTAACTTTTACATTTTCACTCTAATTTTTACACTAACTTTCATGCTAATTTTTAAGCTAACTTTTACACTAACTTTCACACAAATTTTTATGCTAACTTTTACGCTAACTTTTCTTTTGCATCTGCTTTAAGTAAGTTAAACCCACGCGTAAAAACATTTTACCTTCTAAGGTGTTTGTCGTCGGGCAGTAGCTGGCTCTGCGAGAGGGCGGGGCCACGGGAGGAAGCCCCTCCCCCTTGCCTTTCCTTAGCCAATCGCGTACCTTCGCTGCCGGCTTTTCAGCGACGTAGACGATTCGTATATGTTGACAACGTTCACGATCTTTACCAGTGAGGAAATCTGGGAGGTCGTTTACCTTTCAGAGAGAGAAAAAGGAGATGAGACTGATTCTGGTTAAAGAAGAACATTAATAATGCAAAAATAAATATTAAAAGTAAATAAATGCATCAGAGAATTGTTTACATTTTCAAGAAATCAATGAAGACACATTTTTTCAACACTATATACAACCTTTTTCTCTATGCTCCTTTTCCCATTTTATCTATCTTGCATTTTTGCCTAGTTTGAAAAGCACTACACAAGTATTTTTATTATTATAAAATACGACTAGCTGATTAACAGAAAAGTAATGAGCTATTCAACAAATCAAGTATTTTGAAATTCATTCAGTATTTTTCCAAGAAAAAATTGTGAAAAATATACAAATGTCTGCAGATTTGCTGTGTTTTTGCCATACTTCATTAAATACTTTTGCTTTTTAATACATTTTGGTGAAAAAAGAAGACATCTGAAGATCCGTAGAGCTACAGTTTGGTTCTCATACCAAAAAGAGAAATTCACTTTCAACACACACATTTGAAGATGTTACTTTCAGCTTCACAACATTTTATTTGCAATATTTTTTGACATTGTAATATGTCATTGTAATCAAAATTAATGCATTAAAGCCCCAGCCCTACTAATAACGTATTTTCAACTTTAGGAATGCTGTTTTCACCTGTAACAGTGGTGTTTTACGCTCCACTAGTGGTGTTTTCTGATCTGTTAATGGTATTTTGAGCTCTAATATTACAGTTTTAAGCTCTAATAGTGGGATTTCCACCTCTAATAATGGTGTTTTAAGCTCTAATAATGGTGTTTACAGATCTATTAAATGTATTTTGAGCTCTAATATTACAGTTTTAAGCTCTAATAGTGGGATTTTCACCTCTCATAATGGTGTTTTAAGCTCTAATAATGGTGTTTACAGATCTATTAATGGTATTTTGAGCTCTAATATTACAGTTTTAAGCTCTAATAGTGGGATTTCCACCTCTAATAATGGTGTTTTAAGCTCTAATAATGGTGTTTACAGATCTATTAATGGTATTTTGAGCTCTAATATTACAGTTTTAAGCTCTAATAGTGGGATTTCCACCTCTAATAATGGTGTTTTAAGCTCTAATAATGGTGTTTACAGATCTATTAAATGTATTTTGAGCTCTAATATTACAGTTTTAAGCTCTAATAGTGGGATTTTCACCTCTCATAATGGTGTTTTAAGCTCTAATAATGGTGTTTACAGATCTATTAAATGTATTTTGAGCTCTAATATTACAGTTTTAAGCTCTAATAGTGGGATTTCCACCTCTAATAATGGTGTTTTAAGCTCTAATAATGGTGTTTACAGATCTATTAATGGTATTTTGAGCTCTAATATTACAGTTTTAAGCTCTAATAGTGGGATTTTCACCTCTCATAATGGTGTTTTAAGCTCTAATAATGGTGTTTTCAGATCCATTAATGGTATTTTGAGCTCTAATTATGATGTTTTCACCGCTAACATGAAGAAACTTACTAAGAATATTCCTATTTTCATGAGGTGTGCACTACTGTTAAATATCTACCTTAATAATATATACCTAATATATGAAGTATTTTTTATGTGTATATATATACTGAGACACTTTCTGATTTCTTTTGAATTAAAGTTCAACAGTTTTTCACTCTACGGTTAATTTACACTTCATCTCGTTTCTTATACAATTAATTCTGTATTTGAGGAATAACGGCATGGCTTAAACAAGGTTCCATTTAAATGTGGCTCAAATTTTAACCCAATTTTCATGAAATCTTCCAAAGCAAATCCGAATGAATGCATGTTTTCTGCTGCTATCATTATGTGAATATTAAGAGCACAAATTTTCTCCTTTAATCCAAAGCTTAACTGATGAACAACCAGGTGGAAATACAGCATTTCTGTCGGCTCCTGTGTCCCTGATGTTTCCGTCCTGTCGTTATTTAATCAGTGAGTCGGTTTCTGTTTCATCGAGGGAGAATCCAGCAGAATTTACCTGCTGGGGAGGTCAGCAGTTTAATGCAGGATTACAGTTAAACCTGTGACATAACGAGACGTAACACCAGTTGGAGGCTCTTCTGTTTGGATACTGCAGGTTATGTGGTGCTGAACTGTATTATTTAGCTCTGAGGCTTTTTTAAGCCTTCGCTGCACCACACTGGGTCGTCCAGTTAAATATAATCTGAGGATAACGGCTTACTAATCAGCTGACCAGCTTTTAATTTCTCTGCAGTGTTGAGCTTTGGCAGGTTGACTGTTGACATTAAGCAGATCAGTGAAGTAAACAGTAAATAGTTGAACTCTGTGTTTAATTCATTAAAACAAAATGCGTTTTGAAAAATCCCCAAAATGCTAACTGACTATGAATTATTATGCCCACATCTTATTAACAGTTTTGTCCTGTTTATTTACAGTCAGCATATAGATTAATTTACTAAAATACTCAAAAATAAAAGTCTTTATAACTTGTTTCAAAACAAACTTTAACAGAAAATGCTCTAATAACAGTAATATCTCCTCTAATGACAGTGTTTTCAGATCTTATGATGCTGTTTTTAAATGTAATGACAGTGTTTTCAGCTCTAATAATAGTGTTTTCAGATCTTAGTTGCATTTTGAGCTCTAACAATACAGTTTTAATCTCTAATAATGGTGTATTCAACTCTAACACCAGTGTTTTCAGCTCGAATAATGATGTTTTTGGCTCAAATAGCAATTCTTCAGGTCTACTAATGTTTTTTTTTCACCTCTAATATTGTTTTTCAGCTTTAATAATGGTGTTTTCACCTCAGTTAAGTGTTTTTAGCTCTAATAATGGTGTTTAAAGCTCAACTATTCGTGATTTCAGCTCTAATAATGGTGTTTTAGGCTTAAAAATTGTTTTCAGCTCCAATAACAGTGTTTCAAGCTCTATTAACATTGTCTTAAGCCCTAACTATGTTGTTATAAACTCTGATAACAGTGTTTTAGCTCTACTACTGGTGTTTTCAGTTGTAATGATGGTGTTTTAAGCTCGAATGGTGGTGTTCTAAGCTCTAATGGTGGTGTTTCAAGCTCTAATAATGGTGTTATAATTTCTACCATTTGTGTTTATAGATCTACTATCTGTGTTTTATGGTGTTCTAGGCTCTAAAATGGTGCATTTATATCTACCGAGGATATTTCCAGCTCCGATAACTGTTTTTACGTCTTTCGACAGTGTCTTAAGCCCCTACTATAGTGTTTACAGCCCTACTATTGGTGTTTTCACCACTTGTAATAGTGTTTTCACTCCTATTAATGCTGTTTTAAGCTCTAACAATGGTATTCTTGGCTCTAAAATGGTATTTTTAGCTCTACTAATGATTTTTTCAGCTCCAATAACTGTTTTTAGCTCTCTCAACTGTGTTTTACGCTCTAACTATGGTGTTTTACGTTCTAAATATGGTGTTTTAAGCTCTAATATTGGTGTTTTAAGCTCGAACTATAGTGTTTTAAGCTCTAACTATGGTGTTTTAACCTCTAATGATGGTGTTTTAAGCTCTAATATTCGTGTTTTCAGCTCTAATATTGGCGTTTTCAGCTGATATTGGTGTTTTAAGCTCTAATGATGGTGTTTTCAGCTCTAATATTGGTGTTTTCAGCTCTAATGATGGTGTTTTAAGATCTAATATTGGTGTTTTAAGCTCGAACTATGGTGTTTTAAGCTCTAATGATGGTGTTTTAAGCTCTATGGTGTTTTAAGCTCTAATATTGGTGTTTTAAGCTCTAATATTGGCATTTTAAGCTCTATTGATGGTGTTTTAAGCTCTAATATTGGCATTTTAATCTCTAATATTGGCGTTTTAAGCTCTAATGACGGTGCTCTAAGCTCTAATATTGGTGTTTTAAGCTCTAATATTGGCGTTTTAAGCTCTAATATTGGCGTTTTAAGTTCTAATGATGGTGTTTTAAGCTCGAACTATGGTGTTTTAAGCTCTAATATTGGCATTTTAATCTCTAATATTGGCGTTTTAAGCTCTAATGATGGTGCTCTAAGCTCTAATATTGGTGTTTTAAGCTCTAATATTGGTGTTTTAAGCTCTAATATTGGCGTTTTAAGTTCTAATGATGGTGTTTTAAGCTCGAACTATGGTGTTTTAAGCTCTAATATTGGTGTTTTAAGCTCTATGGTGTTTTCAGCTCTAATATTGGTGTTTTCAGCTCTAATATTAGTGTTTTCACTCCTATTAAGTCAGTTTTCAGCTCTAATAACGTCTTTCAGGTCTAATGAAGCTGTTTCCATCTCCACTCCTGGTATTTTTAACCTCTAATAACGGTTTCTTTTTAATATTATTTTAAAAACACCGTTAAACTCTGGTGGAATCCAATCACAGAAACGGTTAAAAGTGACTTTAAACTCACCAGATCGATGTCGCGCACGCGCCCGAAGCTCACGGCGGCAGTGAGCGCGCGCGGAGGGTATTCGGTCAGGTAGACGCGCTCGTCGCTCAGCACCACGTGCATGTACACCTTGTTGACGGTGTCGGACCGAACCACGCACGGTTCGTAGGCCCGGATCCGCTCGTACACGGCCCGCTCCGTGTTCCGCTTCAGGAACGAGTCCAGCCGGACGTTCCGGCGGCAGAGCAGCGTCCCGGCGCCGGTCCGAGCCATGATGGAGAGCCGGTCTGAACCTCCGGGGCCGTTAACCTCCGGTCTGAGCAGAACCGGCCGACCCGCTGCCGGTGTCCATCCGTTACAGGTGACGCTGAGAGAGTAGCGGACAGGTGAGGGGTTCTGGTACCGTCCCGGAGACTGAAGCAGGTGAAGTGACGCTGCCGGGCTCCGTTCGAGAATACTGCTCTCTGATTGGACCGCGGAGTGGAGCAGGATGCCGCTGATTGGCTGGAAGATAAACCGTTATTTCATAATTTAAAAAACAGCTAATGCCCACTGCGCATGGGCGGATTAGTTTCCTACAAAGTTTTTATTGGTCCCCTTTGACCTCCATTATTCTAATGTAATTTTAGTTAAATTGTTATTAATCAAACTTTAGTTTTACAGCAGGTTTTGTACACGTAAATCTAGTTAAAATATGACAGCTTAATTATAAACAACTTCACACGACTGAAAAGTAAATAGACAATGAAAAAACTAATAATAAACCCAATGAAAATAAGAATATAATAATATAATATTTACTGCTAATTAGTAGACTCAATTAAAAGTGCTTTACAAGCTGATAAGAAGACAAAAAGCAATAATAAACCATATGAAATTAATATTATTAATAGAATTTAGCTATTTACTGCTAATTAGTTGATTGTTGTTTCCTCACCTCCAACCTCAATTATTATTTAATTTTCTTAATATTATTATTAATCAAAATTCATTTTTACAGCAGGGTTTGTACATGTAAATACAGCTAAAACAACGCGGTTTAATTATAAAACAACTTGGCTCTGCTGAATACAGTTATTGCTACTGCTAATTATTAAACTCAGTTAAATGTGTGTTATAAGAAGTTAAAATCAAAAACAAAAATGTGCAATTTACTACTAATTAATTAACTGTTGGTTTGTTTTGTTGTTTTGTTTTCCTCACCTTTGACCTCCATTATTAACCCAGAAAATAAATGTCATTGAAAACTAAAAAATATATCCTATAAAACTATAATAAAGATCAAATAATTACTAATAGTTAGTTTACTCTTGCTCTAATAATAATAATAATAATTAATTACTATAAATGAGTAAACTTCATTTACAGAGCTGGTAACAAGACAGTTCATATGTAAACAGTAAAATAATTTGACATTACTGCATGCAAAAAAATAAAAATGCTAAAAATGTAGCAATAAACCTGATAAAACTTTTATTATTATCAATATATAAATAATAAGTCAAGTCCCTGTCATTTATCTGGCACATTTAAAACAACAACCATGAAATCAAAGTGGTTTCCAGTAGAGAAATAACTTTAAAGTTAGTTAAAAATTTGATTTAAAAAATATCAATTCTTATAATTATTCATTTCACTTTACTTTTTAAAGGAAAAAAATGCAAAAATTCAACTTTTTCAGCCTCCTAAATATAAATATTTGCTAGTTTAGTGGAGTAGTAAATTAAAAATGTGTGTTTTTTGTCTGCTGATCATAAAAAATGGAAATTGTGAGACATTATCGAAAAATTGTGCAAATATTTCACATTTTTTTGACATTTAATGCACTTAATCCAGTATTACAGGCCTCCTGTAGTGGATATCCCTTTATATTGATGTAGATAATAATTATAATTATAGTAAAATTGTAAAAATTAAAAATTAAAATCAATGCACATGTGTGAGAGTCCAGTTTTAATAGATAACTAAATGTTTTTGTGGTTAACTGAGATTTCTGAGTGTTGTTGTAGTTCATCAATCTGACCAGTAGGTGTCAGTAGACTTCAGACTATCTTAATATAAATTCAGTTCTCAGTAAATTTATCACATAAATACATTTTACCTGCAGTTTTTCCACCTCACTGAAGATATTCACACACTTCTAAGAACAAAATTATGAATATTTGCTCATATTTTTCTTGGTTTAACTCCAGATTTATGTATAATTTGTATAATTTTTGCTCATATTCTGGAGTAATCCTGGAGTTAAACCAAGAAAAATGCAGAAAATGTGACTTTCTGTGTCCTCCATCCTTCTCTGACCTTCCTGAAACTGGAGTCGAGGCGTTTGCAGCTTTGAACGGGATCTTTGTGGCCGCGACGGACATGAAGGCAGTTTTGTTTCTGTGGTTTTTAGACAAACAAACTCAGTCTTTTATGCGGCGGTTAGCAGAAAACCGAGACACTGAAGGAACACTGAGGACGAGCCAACGAATCTGAAGCTGCTGGTTGTTAATTTTAGGTTTGGAAAAAAACTAGTAAAGAACAAGAAATAAATATTTATCTGAGTACAGTCGACGACATTCATCGTATCTGAGGTGAAATGCTTCAACCTGTCCCTTAAACTGGGGTTTGAAAAGGACTACTTGACTTGTTTTAAAGAAAAAAATTATAATAAAAATGACATAATTACAGATCACACATGAAATGACACGCTACAGTTAATGCAGACATATTTTTAAGAGCAAATAACATGAATATACATGAAATTTAACTAAAGATTGTAGCTTTAACTAGTGTGTTTTTAGCTCTGCTATTGGTGTTTAAAGCTCTAATACTGGTGTTTTCAGCTGTAATGATGGGGTTTACAGGTCCAATGATGGTGTTTAAAGCTCTAATAATAGTGTTTTCAGCTCTAATATTGATGTTTAAAGCTCTACTTTCAGCTTTCAGCTCCAGTAATGGTGTATTAAGCTTTAACACTGGTGTTTTAATCTCTACTATTGGTATTTCCAACTCTAATAAAGGTGCTTTAGCTCTGATAATACTGTTTAAAGCCCTAATATTGGTCTTTTCAGCTCTAAATGATCTTGTTTCCAGTCCTATTAAGGCTGTTTTCAGCTCTCATAATGGTGTTGTAGGCTCTAAAATGGTGTATTTAGTTCTTTCACGGATGTTTTCAGCTCCAATAATAGTGTTTTAAGTTCTATTAACAGTGTCTTAAACCCTAACTATGGTGTTTTATGCCCTAACTGTGCTGTTTTCAGCTGTAATTATGGTGTTTTCAGCTCCAATAACGGTGTTTTAAGCTCTAATATTGATGCTTTCACTCCCATTAAGGCAGTTAATAACGTCTTTCAGGTCTAATGAAGCTGTGTCCACCTCCACGCCTGGTATTTTTAACCTCTAACAACATTTTTATTTACTTATTTACTTTTACACCATTAAACACTGGTGGTTTCCAATAACTGAAATGGTAAAAAGTGACTTTTTGGTGACAAATAACATGAATATAAATGTAATTTAACTAAAAGAATGTAGTTAAATTCAGGAAAAATGTACTTTTTTGTGAAAAAAATACACTATTAGCATATTAGTGCTGTTTTGGATTGAAACTAAAGCTTATTTTTCATATTATTATGAAGAATTCCTTGTTTAATTATTTTTTTATTTTTAAAAGTTTAAAAGAGTGTCTGAAATTCAGTCAGAATTACCTACCTCAAAATTACTAAAAATAATTTAAATTATTGCAATAATTCAAAGGAAATGGCAATTTTTATGGCAATCAATTATGTTCTTAATTAACTAGTAGATAATTGACTTATCTGACCAAAAGCAGATTTTATAAGCTTTTTGTGTGTGTTTTAATGCAAAATCTCTATTTGTGAAGTACTTAGCGAGAAAACTGTGACAACTGTCATCAGAAATACCTACTTCAACCTTAAAATTCTGAAAACGATTATAATTATGGCAATATTTCACCGGAAAAGCAGCAAATTATTTTATTTAGGAGGCTCAAACTATGAGATATTTGGCATTTATGTAGATTAATTGACTAATTTATTACAAAACATCATAATTTATTCAGTTTTTCTGTGTTTTTAATACAAAATGTCAGTTTGTGAATGAATTAAAGCTGTTAATGGAGTAAAAATGAGTAATAAATCACAGTTTTTACTCAGGCTGATGGTGTTTTATTTCTGTGGCTGTGGTCAGCTGGGTCAACTGTACTCCTTCATCATCATCATCATCATCAGTGTGTTTGTGTGCAGCTGCAAACATCAGCGGTGGGCTGACGGCTTACACTGCCGTCTTTGTTCTACAGAAGAAGAAGAAAACAGTCACATTTCCAGCAGAGAGATGGAGATTATGGCCTCATGACACTCAAACTGGCATCGGTTGGTGTCAACCTTCGTGGCATTTTGAAGGCTGATAATTAAACTACAACATCTAAAAATGTAAACAGCCTCCAACTAAACTAATTTATAAATAATGTGTTTTTCATGTAATTAAATTTGGTGACTAGCATTACTACGCTGCTTCCTAGGACCACCATATTAGCAACTAGCCTCTCTAGGCTACTGACTAGCACTGTAAGGGTAGCAACTGGTATTCCTCGTCTAGTAGTGTCCCTCAGTTAGTTACTAGCATATCCCCAGACTAGCAAAAAGCATCCCTAGGCCAGTGACTAGCATTCCTAGGTTACTTACTAACATCACCACATTAGCACGTAACCTTTCTAGGCTACTGACTTGCACTCTAAGGCTAGCAATTGCTATGCCTTGGCTAGTAGTATCCCTAGGTTACTTACTAGCATCACCACAATACCAAAAAAACCTTCCTTGGCAAGCAGCTAACATTTGTAGGTTAGTTACAAGCACCACCACATTAGCAAGTAGCCTCTTTTGGCCACTGACTAGCACTGTAAGGCTAGCAACTGGTATCCCTTGGCTAGTAGTGTCCCTAGGTAACATACTAGCATCCCTAGACTAGCAAGTAGCCTCTTTTGGGTACTGACTAGCACTCTAAGGCTAGCAACTGGTATCCCATGGCTACTAGTGTTCTTAGGTTAGGGACAAGCATCGCCACACTAGCAAAAAAAAAAAAACTTGCTAGGCTAGCAGCTAACCTTTGTAGGTTTGTTACTAGCATTACCACACTAGCAGTTAGCATTCCTTAGCAAGTAGCTCCAAGAAGAGTGTGTTAATTAACTGTAATGCTTAATTATAGGATAAAATAAGATTCCTGGGGAAAACTCACAAACTATTCAGCAGCATATAAAGTAAATTAAATTTGCTGTACATTTACTAGCTGCAACATTAAAATGATCAAGATGTAATAATTAATTATTTCTGCATAATGAGTACCGATATTTTGGGTGATTTTATATAAAATTTAGAATGCAAGTGTACATGTATGGATATTCTTTCTTACCACATTCAGTTTTTTAATTAATATGCATCTAGAACACAGAAGAAATAGTTTTTTTTTGTTTGTTTTTTAGTTTATCTAATTAGATTTTTCTGGTTCTGTAGTTTTGCACATTAGCAGTCAATAATTTAGACATTTATCTTAATCAATTGCTGCGTGTTTAACTGTAAAAAAAGAACAAAAGTCCAAACAAAAGACAAAGAAACGGGACAGAAAGCAAAAAGAGTGGATGAAGGGTATAAATCTGTCTTTCTGTGGGTGTCGTTGCTCTGTTTCCTCCCAGTAGCAGCTCACTGACGCTCCTCGTCCTCCGAACTCTGACGGAACCGACCGAACAAAGCCGAACAGAACCGAACAGCGGCGACAGGTCCGAGCCGAACCAGCGTCTTTCAGCTGAATCAAACGGAATAATTTCACACTTTTATTCCCACTAACAGGCTAAAAACACTCGGCAGGGATGACGGCTCTAACCAGCTGGGAGCTCTGCGTCAAATACGCCCTGTTCATCTTCAATTTCGTCTTCTGGGTGAGTCTGAGAATTTAATACTTACGTATAAATATGTGCTAATGTTTGTGTCTTTTATATATAATCTGTATGTTTAACAATAAAATTAAAAGTAAGATAGAAATAACAATTTATTTCCTTCAATATCCTACAATTTTAACTTTTAAGAAAAATAGTTGTCTCTGTTAAGATTGAACAAAACCCTTTAAATATGCGCCGAATTTAAGACCAAATGTGCTTTTATTTAAATATATACTCAAATCATTTTTTAATTTAATATACTGCGGCTACAAATGAAAGAAATGTTAAATTTGAAGATTTTCGCATGGAGTTTGGTTCGTGAAGCCCTTCATTGGTTGCCTACAAAAACTGGTTTAGTTGAAGGAAATGTTGAAATATATTTATCAGAACGTTTTAAAAAGAGGGTTTTATTTCTTTATTTTATCAAATAATGTGCAGTTTGCTAACCCATGCAGTATTTGCTCCTTTATATAATATAGAAATGTAAATAATTCACTCAGTACTTATTTCTAAGTAGAATTATTGTATACGTCATGAACTAACAGGTGTTTTTTTTTTTTCTAGTTTGGTGGATTTTCTGTTGATACACTGTAAAAAAAAAAGTTGCAGGAATTTAGTGAAATCAACTCATCTTTTTCTCAGAATCGGTTTTATTGTCATTATACAATGTAAAATGAAATCGCTCATTATATACAAATAACATACTGGGCATAACTATATATTCAAAACAAGGAAAATGTACAGAAAGTGTATGAAAAATATACAGAAATATAAAAATTCTAATAAGTAGCGCAAATATATGCAGGAATGTAAATAAGCTGTGTGACATTTATTAGATGAGTAAAAAAAATTAATTATCATAACTGTTGAATTTTTGCTAATTTCAAGTTAATTCTACTTAAAATGCGTCGATTTTACTCTCAGATCATGCTAAAACTTAAATGACATTCTGCTGAGAATTCACTTACCTTAATAAATTAAGTTTTTTTGTAAAGAAATTAACATTTAGCAGACTTCCCATCATGCATTGCTGAGAGTTTTTTTTTGTAGTTTTAGGAGCACATACATGTTGGAAACTTATATTTTTCATCTAATACGTGTTAAATTAAGCCGTAAAATCAAATTTAGTGTTGATTTATTGTAACTTTGGTACAAAATTGCTTTAAAAAATACAGAACAGACTCCTAAAACTGAGAGAATATTTTATAAAAGAATAAATCTGTCTATAATAATTGTCCAAGCGAGTAAACATTCAACAAACACTTTACCCCAGAACATGTTTTTCTATTTTTCAGCTCGAAATACTCCAAATGTGATTCATTTCTTCATGACTGTTTAATTAGTTTTGTTCTAAACAAGCTGTTTGAGTGTCTGTAGCATTATATATCATTGAGCTGCTACTGGCCCCGCCCACTTCAGGAAGAAGACTCTCTCTGCATCTGTGATTGAGAGCGCAGAGAAAAACCACGACAGCTGACATGAATGTAAATTAACTTTTTTTTTTTTTTAAAAAACAAATTTTCTATCTGAGGATCATTTTACATGTTAATATCTCAAAATTCTTAACACTGTTGTTTTTAACTTAGACGATGTTATAAAAGCAATATTTTAGCTCTGAATTTCTGAGTTTCAGTTACTCTTTCATCCTCGTTTTGCTGTCAGACAACAGAAATGTGAAATCTGTAAATGAGAACAATTTTATTTTGAGTTCAGCTGTTATTAAATACCAATTAATGAGCACAGAGAGGAGGAGAGAAGCTAACAGATGCTAACAGGAAAACACACGGAGCCTTGATTTACTGGTTTAAAGTTGTGGACAAACCATTAGAGCTAGCATTAGCCACATTAGCTGGGATATTACCATCAACAATAGAAATAATCCACTGGGTTTTCAGTTCCTCAGATGCTGTCAGTGCATGAAGACTCTTGGGTTCACTCTAACAGCCAACAGCAGAAAATTTGGTGAACTTTTAGAGCCATTTTAGAGTTAGCAGAAGAAGCATTTTCTATCGCTTCGTCGTCCTTTTGTGCTACTTCTTGGTCATTTTTAATCACTTTTTTAATTTGTATAATTGTCTGGTTGTTTTTTCATTATATGGGCATTTTTTGGTTGTTTTATGTCACTTTCTGGTCATTCTATGGCTGTTTTTCTTCATATTCTGGTTATTTTTGCACCACCCAGGCCTTGTTTATTGGTATTAAAGTTTCCATCATCTCTAAATGTCCCTCATGTTGGCAGACCGTCAAAGCTAATGTTGGGAAAATCCTTAGCATTAGCAGGTTGTGCGGCTAATGTGGTTACTGTTGTCGAGACATTCCCATCAATAATAACACTAATCCAGAGTGTTCAGTTCCTTTAAATGCTGGCAGTGCATGAATACTCTTGTGTTCACTCTAACAGCCAACAGCCGAACATTTGATCAACTTTTAGAGACGTTTTAGAGTTAGCAGAAGCAGCATTTTGTGCTACTTAATGGTCATTTCGTTAATTTCTATAGTTTTCTGGTTGTTTTAGCATTTTATGGTCATTTTTTGGGGTTTTTGTCTGTCATTTTATGGTCATTCTGGGACTGTTTTTCATCACATTCTGGTTATTTTGACATTTTAAGGTTTAGCAGAATCAGCATTTATTTTCACTTTGTGGTCATTTTGTTAATTATGTATGACCTAATGGTAATTTTGTCTCACGTTTTGTTAAATTTGTACATTTTTTGCAGTAAGTGGTCATTTTTAACAGAGAAGATGCTGAGTTTGCATGAAGACTCGTGTTCACTCTTACAGCCAACAGAACATTTTGTGTCACATTGTGGTTATTTTGTGATACTTAATGGTCATTTATAATCATTTCTTGGTTAATTTGTATAATTATCTGGGGTTTTTTTTTGTGTGTTTTTTTTGTCACTTAATCATCGTTTTGCTCCCATTAGTGCCTGTTTTTATGAGATGTTTTCTCATCATTCTGGTTGTTTTGACATTTTGAGATTAGCAGAAGCAGTATTTTGTGTCTCTTGCCAATTATTTGGTGCTAATTGATGGCCATTTTTAATCACTTTTTGGTGAATTTGTGTAATTCTCTGGTTGTTTTATTATTTTATGTGCATTGTTTTTGTTGTTGTGGTCATTTTGCTTCCATTTGTGGTTGTTTTGTGTTACTCTGTGGTCCATCTGGGGCTGTTTTTCATCACATTCTGGTCACGTTGGCAGTATAAAGTTAAAAGGAGTAGCTCTAGAAAGTAAATAAACCTGGTGGAAGTTGAGGCAGCGGCTCATTCTGATTGGTTCAACTGGAAGCAGCGAGGGGGCGGGGCTATACACAGTTAGACAACTATTGGTTCGTCAGTTTTTCTCAGCATTTTAGTTGAATTCTTATTTTCTTGTAAAGCTGGGAGTTTATCTAATTGTTAGTAGAAGTTTAGTACAAACACAATCATGTTAGATTTACAGTTTTTAAGCTTTTGGTTTCATGTTGTACTGTGCTGCATTATGCAGTCTGTCAAAATGAAATTAACTTTTAAAATAGCTTTTTTTTGGGTAAAATAGACAGTAGATTAACCAATAGAAAACTAGTTGTTTGTGGCTGTTTTTTCTTAGGTTAAAGCTTTCTTATGTGTTTATTTCCAGACTGGCTTCATAATGGAGCATTTGTTGGTCTGACGGTAGTTCACAAACCCTCCTACAAGGGGCAGCAATGAGCCCAACTTATTACTAATGGGTGGAAAGTTTGTGTTACGAAATAAATGAGTCGGTCTGAAGGATGTTTCCTCATCTGCATGATTAATTCAGAGGTCTGACAGACAGTAAAGGTCAAAAGTTACATCCCACATCTGTAAACTTCTGCTGCTTTTCTGAACTGTGGGACTTTACACATTAAAATCCTGCATTTAAATGTCGATTTCATGCATTATTATAGAAAACCCACAAATTTTAGATTGAAACTGAGAGCCAAAATACAAACTTTAGAACTAATTAACACTTTTACACCTTGAATTTGAAGTATTACATTAAATATTGCTGTTTAAATTGAAAAAAACTGATAAGCTTTTCTCCATTGCCTCTGATTAATTATAGATTATAGATCAATCATGCTGTTAGAACGCCTTAAATGGAAAACTCACCAAGAAATAAAGATTAGATTCAAACTTTTTCTGCATAGAAATGCAACACAAGCAGTTCATGGTGTTTATTTTAGACATTTAGATGCACAGAAATATTTACTATTATTTATTATTATTTTAGTATGCACTTTGACTTGTTATAAACGAATTTAATACATTTCTGCACTAGCTTTCGAGAACTTTTCAGAACATTACAAGATATTTATCAAGACATTTTCAGACCGCATGACGGTTAATTTTTTTTGAAGAATTCTGATCTCCTCAGCAATCTAAGGATGTTGTCACGTCTGAGGTCATTTTTTTTTTTTGTGGAAGTGACACAAGCTGTTCAAAAAGCAATAAATATCTCAAGGAGCTTATTTCTAAATCACGGTATACACCAAAACCTGACAGTCTTTTATTGCAGTTTTGTTTATTACACACCTCTACACTTGTTTTCTCCAATGTGCTTCAGTAAGAGGCAACTGGATTTTTTTTTCTGGTTCTTGAAAACATTTCACCTCTTATCATGAAGACTTCTCACATATTTCACCCACCAAAAGTTGTGAAACTGTCTGTTGAAACATGACTGAAGTGTGATAACTGTGGTGAAACTCTATGTGGTGAAGTTTCCTGGAACTGAATCATAAATATCTTATAACTGATGTTGCACTTGTGAAGCTGTTGTTTATCTCCCCTATGTACAGTCTATACACCATGTTGTGAATATACATAAATATAGAAGT
Organism: Amphiprion ocellaris; assembly: GCF_022539595.1. Taxonomy (NCBI): domain Eukaryota; kingdom Metazoa; phylum Chordata; class Actinopteri; family Pomacentridae; genus Amphiprion; species Amphiprion ocellaris. The sequence goes on along the minus strand of NC_072786.1, from coordinate 25,923,368 downwards.
AATCATGCGTTCACTTTAAGTGGATTTCAAACAATGAGTTCTAAAGTAAACGTTCAAAAGGTGTTTGGAAACAAAACCAGCAAGGGAAAAGCTAACAAAAAAAGCTAGCTAAAAGTTTGAATTAACAGTTGAAATTGTTAGCTAAAAGTAGAATAGCTATGTAAAAGTATGGGTTTATAGTAGAAATTGTAAGCTAAAAGTAAAATTCCTGACTAAAAGTATGCATAAACATTTTAAATTGTTAGCTAGCAGTATGGATAAGGAAATAACCTAAAAATTGACAAAAAAGTTGAACTTGTTAGTTGAAAGTATGAATAGACAGTTGGAATTGGTATCTAAACATAATATGGCTAAATTTAGGAATAAACCGATGGAAATTATTAGCTAACAACATGTCTAGCAGTTGAAATTGTTCGCTAACAGTATTAAAACCAAAAGGGAAAAGTGGCTAACCAGCTCACATAGCTGGATTATAGTATATAAACAAAATGAAATTGTTAGCTAAAAGCAAAACAACTAGCCTAATGTGTGCATTTGTTGGTCATTTGAGCATCATTAAAGGACATTAAATGCTGTGCAATCAGTGCTTCCTCTTCCTGTTTGGGATAAAAATGTCCATTTAGTCTGAATGATTGTGTGGTCAGAATTCAAAGGTTCAACCAACCAGAAATCTCTATTCTCTCTCAACTACTGTAGGAAATTAGTGCAAAACAATTCAAGTTCACTCATTCCCATGTTAAAGTCCTGCATCAGTGTAGAAAATCCACAAATTTCAGATTGAAAATGAGAAAATCTATAAAATGTGGAAGTTTTGCACGTTCAGTTTTAAGGGTTTTCAGGGTTACATGAAATTAATTCAACTTTTTGGTGTTTTTTTCCCACATTGAGTTGAAGATCTGTTGATTATAGATTAACTATGGGGTCAGGACAGGTTATTTTTTCGACAAAACAAACAGAAAAGGAAGTCAGACTGAGAGACTTTCATGTCGAGGCTTCAGCAGCCTGAAACTAAGCTGGTGTTGTTGGTTTCTGTGGTTCCTCTGGGAACCCAAACAGCTCCAGTTGCTTCAGCAAACAGCAGCTCCCAAGTGGATGGAAACACCTGAGAGGCTTCATTTGTTCTGTCGTTCTGCTTCATTTCTCCTTCTTATTCCGTTATTCTTCCTTTTAAATCCCCTCTTCTTCTCAAATGGATTAATTAAAGACATACTGGGTCAGAAAATAATGAAAAACCACAAAGAAAACAGAAATTATTCACATTTAAGAAGCCAAAATCACAAAAATTGCACCTTTTATATGAAAAATACTCAGACTGATCAATCTGTTAATCTATTTATCACTCTATCACTTAGTAAAAATAGTTCAACATCAAAAAAATGTCAGTAAATGGTGAAAAAATGTTGAAAAATGTTGATCAGTTTCCTCAAATGTCTTGTTTTGTGCTCAACCCAAACATACTCAGTTTTTATGTCATAAAGGAGGAAATAAACCAGAAAATATTCACATTCAAGAAGCAAAGATCAGAGATTTTACACTCACTTCTATTACTTAAATGACTCATTACTTTAACTGATTAATTCAATAGATATTTGGTCAGAAAATTATGAAAAACCAGGAAGAAATCAGAAAATATTCACATTTCAGAAGCTAAAATCACAGAATTTTGCTCTTTTTGTACTAAAAAAAATTCAAATTGGTGAACCGATATCAGAATATAACCAAATATTAATCACTTCATCACTTAGTATATATAAACCAGAATATATAAACCAGAATATATTCACAGTTAAGAAGCTAAAATCAGAGAATTTATTTTCTTCTTTTAAAGGAATTTTCTTTTTTAAAAAATTCAAGAGATATTTGGTCAGAAAATGACGAAAAACCAGGAAGAAAACAGAAATTATTCACATTTATATTGCCACAATCACAAAAATTGCACCTTTTATGTTAAAAACACTCAAAGCGATGAATCTATTCATCACTTTATCACTTAGTGAAAATAGTTCAAAATCAAAAAAGATGTCAGGTACTGGTGAAAAAATGGTCAAAACTGCTAATCAGTGTTTCTTTCAACGTCTTGTTTTGTCCAGAGATATTCAGTTTACTGTCATAGAGGAGGAAAGAAACCAGAAAATATTCATATTTGAGAATTTACACATCAGAGAATTTACATTTCTTTCAATAAAATGACTCAAATGGATTCATTACAGAGAGATTTGGTCAGAAAATGATGAATAAATGGAAAAAAAACAAAATATTCACAGTTAAGATGCTAAAATCAGAGAATTTGCACTTTTTATATTAAAACCACTGAAACCAATGAACTATTGATCAGAATATTTGCTTTTTTACGGCTGCAGCTCGATAATTTCCACGTTTTGCTGTGATTATAAGCCAGCAGCAGTAAATGACGTCCAGCTGCTCGTAGCTTCCTGCAGCTCCTCCCCTCCAGGTGATTCTCTGTTGGGTGTGGTCGCTTTTAAAGATCCTCCTTTGGTTTTCCTCCACACTTTTACTGCTGCAGCTCCACAGGACGTTTTCTACACAAACACAGTCATGGGAGGCCTCCAGTGCATCAAATACCTGATGTTTGCCTTCAACTTCCTCTTCTGGGTGCGTCCAGGTTTGACCTGCTTTATTCTCTGCTTTGTGTCAGAAAAAAGGTGAAAACAAGCTTCTGGTTGGTGTTTTTAGGTCGATTTCTGTTGAAAAGATCAACCAAAATGAACTATAATGCAACCACTCAGAGCTGCTTTCAGTAAAGTGTCTGTAAAACTGCTTAATTTCAGTGTTTTTAATAGAAAATCAGTCAAGTGAATTCACCTGCTGGTCTCCTGATCAGACCAGAATCAATCAGCTGCACTTTCACTGAGCTTTTATTTCATAGCACTGGAGATTTTTTTAACTTTTTATTTAGTTGTTCTTTGAAGATTAATGACTCAATTCTTGGTTTGTCGCCAGTTAAAGTCAAAAACTTGATTGATAATTAGAAAGTCTGCTTATTCTTTTTATAACTGGACATATTTGATATTTCACTTAGCTTATGCATTTAAAAATCAACTAAAAAGCATCCTATGTGTTGGTAGCTGTAGCTTTACCTTGTTTTTTTGTAATGTTCTTCACAAATGGTTGGTTTAATAGTAAAAAACTGTTCTTTCTTTATATAATTGCATCATTTTATTCAGTTTTAGTTTGTTGGTTGAAAAATTAATCACTGAATTTTTGATTTTTCGCCAGTTAAAGTCAAAAACTTTATTGATAAAGTGGATAAAAAGTGTGTTTAGCCTTTTTATAAATGGAAAAATGTGATTTTATAGTTTGCAAAGTTATAATCTTGTCAAAAACTACCTGAAAAGCCTCATAGTTATTGGTAAATGCTGTCCAAAAAAACTTGAAATTTGCCAGAAATTAGCAAAAAGATTCAATATTTCTCAAAATCTCAGAAGTTTGACTTTAAACAAACCAAAATGAGTCAAAATTTGTCACCAATTAGCATGAATGATCCCAAATGATTTGAAGGTCATGACTTTACTTGGTATTAGCATTCCAACCCCCTAGCTTAGCTAGCTAACCCAGTGTTGCAGAATTATTTGGAAAAATATTAACCAAAATGACAAAAACGTTCCTATGACTCAAAATTTGTCTAAAATTACTCAAAATTTGCTGAAAATGACCTAAAATTGTTCAGAAAGATGATGAATTTTTCCTAATTTCAGAAATTTAATTTCAAACTGTCCACCATGAGTCAAAATTTGTCTAGAAATTACTTAAGAATGATCCAAAATGATTTGAAGATTGGAATTTTACTTGATATTAGCATCGTAGTCTAGCATAGCCTAGCATAGCCTAGCATTAGCATTAGATAAAGTAGTTTTTAGCAGCTTTTACTTGAATTTCTGGCAGTTTGATTACAAGAAGATTCACAGGCTGAAATCTGAGCTTTTTAAAAGTATTTTTAGTCCTTCTTTTACATTTTTATTGAGGAAAACATGTTTTTTTTCGTTTTTGCTGGCATTTTATAAAAAACTGAACACTTTTCTTTAGCTAACGTGGCAGTTTGTGTCTCTTCCAGCATTTTAAGAATTCATGTCTTACTTAAAAGTTTTTGTTTGAAGATGTTAATCCCTTAAATAAGCAGGAAAAGACAAATTTATTGCAGTTTTTACTTTATTTAATGGCAAAACCACAAACGAATTAAGGCATAAATAACAAATGTAGAACTGCAGTCACAAATAAAGTTGTTTTTAGCAGCTTTAACTTGAATTTCTGGCAGTTTATTGATCATAAGAAGCTTTACAGGCTGACATTTGAGCTTTTTCTTCATTTCTTTTAAGGTTTAAATGTTTTTTCTGCTGAAAAACATATTTAGTTTTGTATTTAGTTTTTTTTTTTTACCCTACTATATTTGTTATTGCTTTTTTGGTCTAGTTAACAGAATACTTAGATTTTCTCTTTCACTCCTCAATAATGGAACTAATCAAACACTTTCTAATATGATTTTTTTTTTTAGGAGCTTGATTTAGATTCTAATGATCCTTTATGAGATGTTTAAGGTGGATGATCTCTTTTTGCAGAGCTGTTGAATGTTCTTCCCATAAAAACCGGCTGAGCGTCGTGTTTTTCAGCTGCTGACGCTCTGAGGTTTATTTCTGATCTCCTGGGAAGCTGCTGTTCGTGTCTTTTACGCTTCGTGGTTTTAATCTCCAGAGTTCTTTACTGAACATTAACAGCTTCCTCCTGATCTGCTGCTTCCTGAGAAAATCAACATTAATGTTGGTTCAAGTCGCATTTCTTTCTGAATAAATGAGAATTTGTGCCGTTTAACGTTCTAAAACCTGGATTTTTAATGCATTTTATCTTTAAAAAAAAAAAAAAATCACCAAAATTACACTATTTATCACAGCAAGAAACTGTAGAAACTGAAAAAAATACTTGAATTCTTCACTATTCATCTGTGACTTGTGGCTCAAACGGAAAAATTAACCAAATTTAAAACCCTGAATGTGTGAAATTTTATCAAATTAATTTTATTTTGCATGATTTGTTTTTTTAAAAAAATTGCCAAAATATCAGTTTGCAATACTTAAGCTCAGTAAAAACAGAAAAATTGCTTGAATTTGATCATTTTTCTTTATTACTCATCTGTGATGTGTAGCTCCAACAGAAAAATTACACAAATCTAAAGCCCAAATTATCATAATTCATCACATTTATTTTATTCTGAATGTCATGTATTTAAAAAATTTACAAAAATGAATCATTTGCAATATTTAATTTCTGTAGAAGTGAAAAAATGCTTGAATTTTGACATTTTTCTTCATTACTCATCTGTGACCTGCAGCACAAATGTAAAAATTGTCACATTTCATGAAATGTATTTTATTCTGCATGTCACGTTTTTTTTCAAAACAATAGCAAAAATTCATTGTTTAAAATATTAAAATTTTGTTCAAACAGAACAATTGCTTGAATTCTACTGTTTTTCTTCACTACTAATCTGTGATGTGTAGCTCGAACAGAAAAATTAAACAAATCTAAAACCCTAAATACATCATATTTCATTAAATGTGTTTTATTTTGCATGTCTGATGTAAAAAAATTACCAAGAAAGTACTGTTTACAATATTTAAATTCTGTAAAAGCTGAAAAAAATGGCTTGAATTTTAACAATTTTAAATGTATTCTGTTTTGCATGGTTCGTTTAAAAAAAAAAAAAATTGCCCCCCCAAAAAATCATCATTTACATTATTTAAATTCTGTAAAAAACTAAATATTCTACATTTCTGGGGGCAACTGTGAAGCCATGACTGATTTATCTGCAACCAACGGTCATGTGATTATTTTCTGAGACTTTTTCAGTTGAACTGCAGGCAGTGTTTTCACAATGACGAATTAAACATGTAAATATTTAAATGTATTCAGCGTGTGGAGCCTCCGTATATTTAATTCTAGTGTTGGTAACAGCTGCTAACACTTAGAAAACCACTGGACTTGTTGATTCCAGATTATTTTTATTCCTTAAACAAATTATCAAAGAAATTAAACTTTCATTTTGACCTTTTTTATAGATATATTTGTGATTTTAACTCTGTTATTCTAACAGGAGACATTTGAGTTCTTTCTTTCTTCTAGTTGTTCTATTTCCAAAGAGCTGCAGGATTTTATGTTGCAGAGAAAAATAACGAGTTAACGTTCTGACTCACTGTGAGTCATGGGAAAGTGGATGAACTAAAATCTTCCGTTAAGTCGTCCTCTTCCTCCTCCACACCCAACAATCCCTCAGAGAAACGTTCATCAGTTAAAAGCTCCAACTCAACTCAGCTGTTGGTTGAAATCTTCAGTTATTTGCTGCTAATTAGATCCAACTACAAACTGTAAATAAACATTTAAATATGATTAATAATTCAGGTGTTTTCTACAGAATCACTTAATGGCTCAAACATTTTAATACTATCTTTTTACACTAAATAAATTAGTAAAAGGTGAAAATCTGGTTCTGTTTTCCTATAAGTTTCTGTAGTTGTAAACAGGTTTTGAAGTGATTTTCAATCTATTTTTTTTAATCATTTGGGACCAATTAAATTAATTTGGATGGTCTCTGCAACCATTTTGGGCAAATTATACGACATGTTGGAATTTGTTTTCCTGTTATTTGGGACAACTTTGTTATTTTTGAGTGACTCTGAGAGATGTTTCACCAACAACTAACGCCTCTGTTCACTGATTCTGATCCATGCCACATTTATTTTCTTCATCCAGCAGCTTTGATTTTCCTCTCGTGATCATTTGAAAAAATTTTGAGGCATTTTTAGACAATTTTCATGAAATTTGTTTTCTGTAGCATTTTATTCATTTTATTGGAACATTTTGTTAACATTTATATTATTTCTGAGCTAATTTAGGAATAATTTTCTCTTTTTCAGAAAAGTTCTTAAAACATTTTTTGGGGTATTTTATATGTTTTTTTTTTTTATCTAGATTTTTTTTTTTTAATATATATAAAATTAAAATGTTTGACATTTTAAAAAATATTTCTGGGATCTTTTTTCTGCATATTTTTTGAATATTTTAAGACGGTTTGTTTAGTTCTCCAAAACATTTTATTCAGTTTTGTTGGGGATAGGGATGTTTATGAATAATTTTCCCTTTTTCTGAAAATTTCTTAAAACATTTTTTTTTAATAGATTTTTGATTTTTTTTTTTTTTTGATTTTTTTTAAATAATTAGAATGTCAAATGACATTTAGAAAAAATACTTGAATATTTTTTTCTGGATATTGTAAGACATTTAATTTTCTAAAACATTTTTTTATAATTTTTGCACATTTTACAAATATTTTTGTGTCTATTTTTTATGTTTTAAAGCAACATCATCTTCTGATTCCTTTTTGGAGAAACTTTTGCTGAAACTTTGTGGAGCTAAAAATGTTTAGTTTTTTTCTACGGCTTCACTGCAGTGTTTATTTCCTGTGTTCTTTAATCAAGCTGTCTGACAGGATGTAGTCTCCGTCTATTTTCCGCTGCAGTAAACCAAAGCTGCTGGTTGTCGCTTCGCCTCCTGACTTCCAGCTCGTTGTTGTGATTCACGGTCAGCAGACTGAAGCTGCTGAGGACAAGTTGAGGCAAAACGCCGCCGATTAGTTTGACGTGAAGCATTCCAACTTTCTGTTGCACAACAGCAGACGTCAGGATCACGTTATGGTGGCAACAAAGCGCTGATTTAAACTGTGTTTTGTGGTTGCTGGGGAGATCCTGCGTCACTGCAGAGTAATTATTATTATTATTGTGGAGAAACAACGTCACTGTTGAAGCTTCTACATCCTGCTGAAAGATGCCTAAAGTTCTTGAAATGCAACGGGAAGGTTTTCTGTCTCAGCAGCCTGCAGAAATATGGAAGTGCTTTTAGCTGAGCTGCTTGTTGATCAGGTTCCTCTGGTTGTGTTTGGGTTTCAGGAGAATGTTTGTCATGCAGCTAGTTTAGCTTCATTCCTCGACTCTTTGCTCAGCTTCACTGCAAACATTCCTGTTTTTTCTTGCCATTCTTGTAGCCACACAGGCAGCTTAGCATTCATGAAACTTGCCTTTAAAACTAGTTATTTCCTTAACAGATCAACAATCAAGTGGTTTAATCAGTAGTTGAATTAAATACAGCGGATGTTTTTCCAAATGCTGATTAAATCGTTTAGAATAACTTCATGTTTGTGGCTGAATTTGCAGGATTAAACTTTACTCTATAGCATAATCTTATCAGCCAGTCTGCATCTATGAATATCATCTCCCCAAAAGCTTTTACACTCATTTACCTCCATATCATCACTCCCACCTCTGTTCTTCACTGTCAGGACTATGCTTCCACTGTGGTAGTCCTGGTTGGGTTCAAACATGCTGGACTCGACCTGATCAGTCGAACGACTTTATTTTTGGTCTCATCTGACCAAAGAATGTTCTCCAGCATTCGTCAGGCTACTTCTAGCAAAGTTTAATCTGGAAGTTTTTGTTCTTGTCCTCCGTAGAGGCTGATGTTCTGAAGCGTCTGAGCTTCACAGAAATTCTGATTTCCGTTGATGACTCCTGAACAAAATCTCAAGCAGCTGTTTGTTTTTCACTGCTAGACGGTGAAAGCAGTAGTAATTTTAGCATGATGATCAGTGGTACTACGACTCCTTCTGTACCTCCCGATTACTGCTGACACTGGTTCACTGGTTTGTAGTTGATTTTCCTGGGTCCTTTTCCAGCTTTGTAAAGTCTCTCAGTCAGATTTTAAGTTCCTCTCTTCAATTCTTCCCCACATGGAGCCATGAAGCAGATATAGATACAGAACATAGGTCCAAAACTGAGAAGGTTTTGCTGTTCACAGCTCATTTTAAAACAATTTTCATGCAGTTAAAGCGATTGAAATATCATAGGTAGGTTCACTTTTTCTGTATTAAATTTGCACTCTAGGGATTGAATTTTAAATATAGTCCTACTAAAGTTTTAGTTTTTGATTGTAAATAGGAGAAAATACTCCATCCAAAATCATGCACTTGTGAATCATTTGATGTTTATGTATAATTGCACAGGAGTGATCTCCCATCTTTATAATCTGTATACACTTTTTTTTACTTCTTGTTGTTGTCTGTGGCTTCTATGTTTGTCAAAATCGGTGTTTTCAATTTAAAAACTTGCCTTAAAAATTGAGTCAGACTGAAACCGGCTCAAGTTAAGCCTCAGAAACCGAAGCCTTTGTTGGGATTTAGGTGATTTCTGTGACCGTTTCAGATTAAAACCATATGTAACTTAAACCTGTTCTCAGTCTCAAACCACATCTGAGCCCATGATGGAACCACAACCCTACAGTGAATATCGAATATATGTCAACAGCTTAAACTGGCAAAGTCAAGAAAGTGAGCCGGTGTGTTAACCTGAACCTCCTGCTGTTATAATCAAGATGTTTTTCTTCTTGTAGCTTGCAGGAACCGGAGTGTTGGCTGTCGGATTGTGGCTGCGATTCGACTCGAGGACGGCAGGACTGTTTGAAGGAGAAGATTCGCCTTCAGTCTTCTTCACTGGTGAGAATTTTACCGTCACGCCGGGAAAACAAAACTCTCCCAAAGCGCCATAAACGAACCCAACGGGCCTTTAGTGCTGAGGATGTGCTTACATTTTATTAAATTAACTGTAATGCAGTACAACATTACTGTGTGTTAGAAAGAGGATATCAGTGGCAGCAACAACAAAAAGCTTCCTTAGAAAAGCAGTTGTAGACGTTGGTTCCTCTTTGGTGTCGAGGGAGAAATTCAGTCGGACAAAAAAAGGAAGCTGGATGGTTTAAAAGCCACATAATAGTCCGGAAATGGTGCTGCTCCTCTGAGATCATTAAAGTTTCATGTATTTTTAAGGTTCTGAGCAACGTTTAGTGCTAAGAGCTCGTCACAGTGATGGTGTTGTGGATTTATTAGGAGGACAGTCGACTAACGTTGATTGTATGTTCATCTTATTTTCTCTGCCATAAAGCTGCATTGTTGTATAATTATATTGTTTATTCTGGACAATGCCATTTATCTTGATTCATCTTGATTAATCCGCCACTGAATAGTCCTAATAGGTGTTGAAGTGCCTTAATTTTATGATTCATGGCATTATAACAGAGAAACTGCACAAAAGACATTTCTTCATTCTGTTTCCATAGAGCTGCAGGATTTATATTTGACCAAATCAATTTATTCTATGTAAATTATTTACTCTCATTCAAAAACTCCCCCAAAATAAACAATTTGCACCAGATTCTATAAAAAAAATTTTAAAAAAATGCAGCTGAGAAGCCGTGAATGATTCAAAATTCACGCAACAGAAATTCTGAAACTTCTCGGTTGAACTGCAGGCAGTGTTCAGAGCAGACAGGAGATAATGATATAAACTAATTAAAAATGTAAATAGTTGAACATCTATCATGTAGAGTCACATTTTACTGATGCTGTAGGTGTCGTTTCCAGGTTTTTACTTTTTTTGTAAAATAATAATCAAAGAAATTCAACTTTTTATTTGAGCGTTTTATTTTCTAGGACTTGCGGCCTTATAACTGTTGTAGTCATGGTTTTTGTGTTCCCATCATGGTGTAGGACTTTATTTTTTATTTCATGTCCCCTTTTAAAACTCCCACAAAATAAACGGTTTGCACCGGATTCTAGGAAAAAAAAACAACAACAACTTTGTGACGCAGCTGAGAAACCATGACTAATTTATGAACCCCGGTGGGTGAAAATGGGCAGTTTGGTTGTTTAAGGAGTGATGAACCAAACGTATTGACTAGAGGGTGGGTTTGTCAGTGTGATTTGTTTGGACTTGTTGAATGTCGCCACCGGTGACCTGATGGATGGTGGATGGACGGCGGGCGTCCGGAGGGCAGCCGAGGCCATCGCCGGTCCACAACGAGGCGGATCCTCTGAACACAGCTTTCATTCATCGCAGCCGGACAGCCACGTCTTTGTCCTCCGGCTTTTCTGTTCTCGGAGGAACTGTCACAGAAAGACGGAGTCGCCGCCTCCCTCCTGTCTTTGTGTTGTCGCCTCCGTCAAACTGAAAGTGGGCGACAGGAACGAGGCTGGAAATGACAAACACGTTAATAACGGCTGTCGGAGGAGGAATATTTGTGTGTGTGGTTGATGTGCTCGTGACTCCAGTGCTGCTGTGGTTCTTTATTGTGATTCATCGTCTTCAAAGCCTCATCAAGAGACAATACAGCTGTCAAATGATCGCTGACGGCTCTCCATCACTCCTCTTGTTTGGAAGTTCACATCGCAGCTTGTTCACAGCATGATTTGATGCTTTGCTGAATGTTGAAAACCAGATGTGGTGGATTCTTGTGCATCATCTGCTTTATGTTTTACATTCTTTACTAGACTAACTTCAGTCTCCGCTGTGCTGCTCTGAGCTACTCTTAAATCAGCTATGATGCAACATGCAAATAAACTGATGTGAATTTCCATTGTGAGAAGCAGGCAAATTAGGACTCATTTCTCTTGTTTATTCTCATTTATTCTGGGTGGCATCTCCCTTTGCTCTCAAACAGCCTCAGCTCTTGAGAAAACCTTCCTCTAAAACAACCAGTAGTGCTCCAGTCTTTATAGACTGAATTGAATTATTATTATTATTATTATTATTATTATTATTATTAATAATAATAATATTTAAACCTGCATTCTCTCTAACAGCCACCAGGGAGAAACTGGTTGCAAAAAGATTTGTACAGAAGTCTGAGGAAATGAGACAAATTTTCCCTTGATTTGTTACCTCAGTGAACATTTTCCTTGTGAGTTGATGGTCTCAGTTACTACTTTAAAGTCTCCTTCAACATAGCATGATGTTCATTTCATAAATAATTGATCCATTTAGACAAAAATGAATTAAAAATCACACATGGAGCAGCCAACATGATGCCCCATGTGTCGAAACCCAACAAACATGGCTAGACGTGGAAAATACAGATCCTGAGGATTTTAGGGACCATTTGGTTAACATAAATAAGATTTTAGCAGCTTAAACATTGTTTTTTTTTTCATCAGAAGGTGGTATAGACCAAAAAAGGAGCAAAAAGAGAATAAATGTTAGAGTTTGATTAGTCACAACTGCAAATGAACGACCAGGAATGAGTTACAGTTTGCTAACAAAGTTAAACATATCGGCCTAGATGATGGTATGCTCTTTTTTTGTTGTTGGCCACTATTTTACCAAAAATGTAGTTTGAGGCCCTTTTAAACGGTTTGTGCTAAAGAAACCGATTTTCCTCTCAGGAGGTGGTGGAGGAGACCAAAAATGGAGCCAAAAGAGAGCAAACGTTGGCGTTTGGCTTTCAAACAGAACTCCAAATGAACGGCTTGAAAAGAGTTAGTTTGCTGACATATTATTAAAAAGTGATATTCTCATGTTGTTTACCACGTTCTTCCCCAAAATGCTGCTTCAGTGCATTTCCAGCCACCTGTTGTTTAAGTGCAGAACTCCAACATGGATGAGTTCATGTTTCAAATAAAATGCACAGATTTTAGTGAAGGCATAATAACATGTAGTCGAATCATATTTATGACACTGCTTCAAACATTGGACTTGAATGAGAGAGGAAAAGTAACTTTATACTGATAGTTGCCTCATTTTTAAAGCATTTTATTGAGTTTTCAGAGGCGTTGAGTGGCGATTAGATACCATGGACTTACATTAATAGGTCTATACCTCAACTTTATGCAAATTCAAAGTGTTCCATGTCTGAAAACACAACCGGCGCTACCAGAATTGTTGCATTGCACGGCTGCTTGGATGGATACTAAATGAATAGTGTGAAAATGACAGAACCTGTGAACACTGGAGACCAGCTGCAACATTTAGCAGCTAAAGAAGCTGATTTTTGTCTCAGAAATTGGTGGAGGAGACCAAAAATGGAGTTAAAACAGACTTATTATTGGACTTTCATTCATTAGATGAACACTTCTTACATGTGTTTCTTGATTGCATAATTGCAGGTCTTCCTAAAATGGTAGATTTTTCTGGTGGCTAACAACATAGCAGCACATCTGGAAACTTCCTCTTACATTGTGCAAAGGGGTAACTGTAATATGTTTCTGAAAATATTTTATGCATGGGAAAAAAACCCTGGAAGCTACTGGATCTGCCTTGATTTTTGGATTGACAACGATTAGTTGACGGGCAGCAAGTTGCACCTGATGACCCTGATTTATATAAAGTAGCCTAAACCTCAACTTCATTTATTGGAGGTAACAATTAAACTCAACACAATGCTACAAGAGTCCATTCCACAGCTGCTTACTTTGAGACAAAATGGGAATAATGGAAATTTCAGATCCAGCTGGGGAACATAAAACGGCATCTAGTAGCTAAAAAGACTGATTATTGATGGTGGAGCCCAAAAATGGAGCTAAAACTAAATAAATAACGGACTTTTATTCATTAGGGGGACACTGCTGATTGGCTGATTGATTGGCTGATTGGATAATTGCATGAATAAGCAGGTGTATAGGTGTTCTATTTAGCGTTTTATTGTGTCATGTGTAATACTTTAATACATAAATGGCTGACGACTGCAGCTAGAGTGGATTTTATTCATTTGCTATTTTTTTTTCAGTTCAATCATTTGATTTGTAAACCTCAAATATTGTGACTAATGCATCCTGGAGCTCAAAGTTGTCAACAATTGTACAAAACTGCCAAAATATACAGTTTAATATCATATAGGTTTCAAATAGCCGGGTTTTAAAGGCTGGAACCGAAGAATGATTAGCAAATATGCTGTTAAGTCCTTTACAACCCGTCCTGTAGAAATGAAACCAAGTTGGACATTGTTCCCTCACGTTTTTTTTAAACTGTATTGTATTTTTTTAATCCTCATGGTCCACTTACTAAGGCTTGTGTTGTTGTAGGTGTGTACATCCTCATCGCGGCCGGTGCCCTGATGATGGTCGTCGGTTTCCTGGGATGCTGCGGCGCCATCAAAGAGTCGCCATGCATGTTGGGATTGGTGAGTCCTTCTTGTAAACGTCCAGTAGACTTGGAACAACAGAAATTTTCCTGTGTTGGGTTCATATACTTGAGAAAACTGTCCACATTGTTTATTTTTTAAAATTGTCCAAAGCATGTTAAGAAGTCCTTCCATTCTAATTTTCACAACCTCCCAGTTTGTGTTTGATTTTTATGAAGAAAAATCATATGAAAATGTCTACTAACTTAGTGGGACACTGGAAATTCCCAACACTCTTCTCCAAATCCATTTTTAGTTATGAAGCTTTAAAGTTTCAAGGAATTAAAAATGATCCTTTTTGAATTTCAGATACTTCCTGGCAATTATAATATGAAATGTGTATTATTAGCCATTTTTCCAGGGCATGTTTTTACACAATAAAATGTTTTCCTCTGAGGTGGTGGTGGAGACCAAAAATGGAGCCAAAAGGGAGTAAATATTAGGTTACTCATCAGGTCGACACAAACACGGCCAAATAGCTAAATAAATGAACAGAAATTAACTACTGTGAGCTAAAATTCAGTATTTCAACTTAAAAGGTGCTTTTATTGCAATTTATTTCTTTAAAAAATGTTTTTTTCTAGATACTTACTGGCAATATGATATGATAGATGTATCATTTTTCCATAACATGTTTTTATGCAACAAGACATGTTTTCCTCTGAAAAGGTGGTGGAGACCAAAAATGGAGCTAAAAGAGAGTAAACGTTAGATATTTACTCATGTTGACACAAATACAACTGGATATCTAAATTAATGAATGGAAATTAACTACTATGAGCTGAAATTCAACATTTCAACCATTTATTTCCCAAAAATCTGCTTTAAGTGTGTTTCCATTGAGCTGTTTTAGGTGCAAATATTGTAAAATGTTTTTGTGCTAACTAGCCAAAACGCTAGTTATGTATAAATAAAATGCTCAGACCGATTAAATTATATTCACACATATTTCAATTACATTTATGAAACTACTAAGTGAAATATGGATGTAAAAATTTATTTTATACTGGCTATTTTGGTGATTTTTGTTAAGTGTATATTCGTTTATACGTCATAAATCTGATTATTCCTGTACTTCAGTCGTATTTACAAAAACATGCAGGAAAAAACTGACCTTGTTTTTCTTTTTTTTTTTTTTTTGCTTTAGTTCTTCATGTTCCTGCTCCTCATTTTCGCTGTTGAAGTGGCTGCTGGGATCTGGGGTTTCTCTAACAAGGACCGGGTACGACAAAAACTTCACTAGTGGTAATCAGTGTAATCAATCAGGACTTGTGCATTAAGCACTTTATTTCCATCTGCAGGTGGTTGAAGAAGTAACAGAGTTTTACAAGCAAACGTACGCTAACTACAAGGACACCAGACAGGAAGCGCTGAAGGAGACGCTCCGCCTGATTCACTTTGGAGTGAGAACGACCGTTTAATCCATTAATCGGATTTATTTACATGTAAATCAACTCAATTCTGACCTGTCATGTTGTTTTCTCTTCACAGCTGAACTGTTGCGGTCCGACAGGAACCGTGATCGATGCCGCCAAAGATATTTGCCCCAAGAAGGAGGGACTGGAGGTCCTCATCACCACGGTAACGCAATCTAAAAACACCACGACATTAAATTAACAAACACAATTTAACTCATGTTTTAGTTGTTCTCAAAAGTAAAAACCCTCTCCTTGACTGCTGAATTCAAAAAGTGTAAATTCCAGTCAATGTAAATTTACCACCTTTTTATAAAACATATAAACAAATAAACCGGAATTTCTACTGATATGTCAGAATCACTAAAAAGAGCTACAACCAATGTGTTTTTTTAATTGTGTATTGGGTCTCCAAAATGTAAAACTATTCCAATCAGACATTTTCAAATAGCTTTTTCACAAATTCTGAGTTTGAATGTTTTCTTTCTTTTTATTTTTTTGTTATTTGAAATATGTATATGTAATATAAATTTAAAGTGCAATATTTCATTATCATGGTGAATATTAATGTGCTTTTTCAGAATTATAGCTGGTATTACTACTTGTGTTCTCTTCCAGTTTTATTTTATCTTGTTAATGTGTTTTTACTAAAGTATTACACTTCTATCTTGCTGTTTTTCTACATTTACTGTATCTCCTATTATGTAAATTTGTTTTCTGAGCAATGACAGGCAAAATAATTAGTTTGTGAATGAATTAAATTTTATTACTTGTATGTGACAATATTTATTTTTTTGATTGCTATAATCAAAGTTATTCAATTTTATTGTCTCTGATTTTTCTAGTATAAAAACTGGATTTGCAAACTATTGTTGAGCAATATGAAGATATTTAATATATGTTTGGTTTGACTTCACCTCATAATTTTCTAGTAAAATTGCTCTGTTTCAGTTTTTCTTTAACTAACCCTTATTTTAACCCATAATGATGTGGTTTCTTGTATACATTAGTCCCCTTTCTCATTCCACAAGCAATCAATAAACTCAATTTTTACTTGTGAATTTCATAATCATTTTTGCCATTCCTTTTGTATTTTTAATTTTAATATAAATATACATATATTTTCATTTAGACAACAAAACGGCTGTGAGAATCCTTCACCAACAGCTGCAACTAGTAGTTCTAATCATTTCTTTGGCCTCAGTTCAAACTCAGAAGAAACCTTCCATTATTGCTTGACTTTATTGACCAAACTTTGTGTTTCTTCTGTCAGAGTTGTCCGACTGCCATCGACGAGATGTTCAACAACAGGCTTCACATCATCGGAGGAGTCGGCATCGGCATCGGAGTCATCATGGTGAGTCTGCAACCAGAAAAGAAACTGAAAAATAAAATAATATTTCACACTTGTAGGTTCCTAAAGGAATAGCTTGACTTTGTGAGAAATGATAAAATATCACACTTGTTTTTATTTACTTTTCAAACTTGCCTCATTGTATACCTTCTGTTAGGTGAGCCATAAATGTGAGCAGTTTCTGGGTGTTTTTTTGTTCCTGTCAAATTTTTGCTCACTGTTGACCCATTTTTCACTGCAATCTAAAATCCTGCACCTCCTATAGAAACTGAGCAAACATGACTAGAAGAGAAAACCTAGAATGTTTTTTGTACAGTATAAAGGTTACAAAGAAAAATTAAAAAGAAAAGGCAAAAACAAAAGCTGAATTTCTCTGATTAGCTGTCCTACAAAAAATCCCTACATTTTGGCCCTATTTATCAATACTAGAAAAATGGTGACTTTACATACTATAGATATTTAAGTATTTCAATTTTATTATTTTTTTCTGTCTAGTTTTTTTTCAGTTTGTGTCTTGTTTTTGTTGTTTTGTCAAATTTTGTCATGATGTTACTAGCTTTTGTCCATTTGACAAAAAAATATACAAAATTTTAAACCAGCTAAAAATTATTTGTTTAATATGAGATTTGTTTGAGTTTCTACGGACAATTGGAGTTGTTGGACAATTTTGGTCCACTTTTGAGTCGCATCATCTGTAGAAAGATGTTTCACCATGCTGTATGTATCTCCAACAACTTGCTGCTCTGTTCATGGTTTCTGAGCCATGCTGCATTTATTTTATTCATCCAGAAGGTTAGATTTTCCACTTAAACTGCACGTTTCCGTCTCCTGCGTCTCTCTGCAGATCTTTGGGATGATCTTCAGCATGATGCTCTGCTGCGCCATCAAGAGGTCCAGAGACTTTGTGTAAACTGACACAAAAACACACAAACAACAAAAAAAAAACCCACCCCCCATCTTTAACTCGCGTGTTTTACAACGTGCCGCTTTAGACTATAGACCAGATTAATGAGAATAAAAACCCGTCATTGCCTGGATCCATGCAGGATGGCCTTGTTGACCTGTGAGCGTATGGAAACCTGTGCGGTAGTTTTTCCACTCTGTGAAGTCTGCGGGGAGATTATATTCGTACCTAGAATAAACTGACCAAAAAAGGCGTTTGTAGTCCGTTATCATAAATTTAAATCAGAGAACATGTTGATCATCCACAGGACAAAGGAGACTTTAATGACTCTGCTGCCCTCTGGTGGACGCTCCTGTGTTTATCCTTCCGCTGATGAAAATGATAAAATCCACTTCAGTTGTGTTTATGTAAACTGCACTGAACGTTTGTTGTCTAACAGGCTTTTTGCAGCTAACTGGATGTTACTGTGACCCCTTGTTTTATTTTGAGGCTGCATGTTAGAAGCTTAGATTCTTTTCGTTTTTCTTTTTTTATAAATATATATATAAAAGCAGAGCCGTGGAGTTTTATGCAAATATTTTGAAAGCAGTTCCAGTTTGTCTTTAAGATGCCAAATAAATGAATTAATAAACAGTGATTTTGTGTTAAATGAGGCATTTGTCAAAAAGTGAATTAATTCACATTATGTGTTCACATACATGCTGTTGTTGTACAAATGTGAAACTGAAGACGTACAACACACCTAAAAGTTTACACAAAATGTTTATCACTTGTGTAACATTTAAGATTTTTCCTCCCCCGCCCCCCAGTTTGTGCAGCTACAGGCAAAAATACAAATTCACAAACACTGCATACATGCACTTATATCAACAACATAGTAGCACAAGTTGTAATTTATTGTGTTCACATATTATCAAGTGATTTACAACTTCACTTTAAAACCTTTTTTTTCATAAATTTGAATTTATGCCAAATATTGTTCCATAAGTTAACCCCTTTTATTGAAATACATTTATTTTTAAAATGTTTACATTAATATTCCTTTAAATCTACATTTGATGTCTTTTCACAACCTTGTGAAGAATACCGTAAGTCAGCCACTTTTTAATGGACTATTTTCATTTTAATATTTGTAGATCTGTGACCAGATTAGATGGTTGATTTGCTTCTTATGGTTGTCTTTGTGACCTAAAACCTAGATTTAAAAAGGTTTTACATACATTTCCTCAGGTTTTTTACCTGAAAGTAATTCATGGGACAAAAATTCATAAGTATAAAATGCGCAATATTAATTTTGACATCTTTGATTTCACAGAAGTTTCCAGCACAATATCTAAGAATAAATGAAATGTTCTTATTTTAAGCTGTTAATGGCACAATTTCCAAAAATTACTAATTCACATCAAATTCTTAAGCAGTTCCATTTCTTTTTATTTGTCATATGATTCTTGAATGTTTTATTTTACTTTACAAACCCAATTTTCCAAAGGAGAATAAAAGCTAGAAGTTTTTACTAGTTGTATGTCTCCTTGAAGCTGTCTTGAAAAACTATGTTGCCTAAAATCACAAAGGGGTTCTATAGCATACATTTTATGGCTAAATCCACCACTATGTTCTGTTGTGAAAACTAAATTTATTAATGTTCATGCAGGTTACACTCAATGTTTAATTTTTAGCTAGGTTTAGCCACACCGCTACTTTGGTTTGGATTATTATATCTCAAGTGTTTGATGTAAAAACAAGAAACATTAAGCAAACCGTTAAATTGGACTGTATTACAAAAAGACAAACAAAAGTCTGAAATGTAGGACGTGGGCCAGATGAAGAATGCAAAAGTGCTGTTAAAAATGTCAGTGGATTTTTGAATGAGATTTTTCTCACTTCTGGATCAGAACCTTAAAGTTTCATTTCTAATATGTAATACAAGTAAAACCAATTCTTGATTATCAATAAAATGTCCTAAGATAATAAATGTAAACTAAACTGATATTTATAGCAGTTATTGACCTAATTAGTAATAATGAAACATGGTGCCTGAAATCGAAAATAAAAGTTTAATTGTTGCTCATTTACAAAATACAAGAAATACATTTAAAAACTTTTCAACCCCAAGTTGTGGTTTAAACAAAAGAGCCTCCAAAGGAATGACAACAGATTTAGTGTGAAAACAAAAGCAGACTGAGGGTTTGGGAATTTCATATTCACTTTAATAAACACAAAATTCATTTTGAAATCAACTGCAGAAGAATTGCAAAAAAAAAAAAGGGGGGAGGCTTTCAACCTTATAAAACTCACTGTTTTCACCAGCAACAACTGTCAATATTAGAAAACAGTATATAAAACACTAAACCCTGACTCACAAGAAAACTTTGACTTTTTTGGAAACTCATTCTGAACATTCCCTGCTGAACGGTAAATGACAGGATTGATTCCAGTTTCATGCCTGTGCTGGAGTTAGCAGCTAGTTAGCTTAGCATAAAGACTGGAAACTGGTGGTAACTGTTAGCCTAGCTCCTCCCAAATGCAACAAAATTCCAACTCCACAGCTAACAAATCAGTCTTTGTGCCATGCTAAGCTAACTAGTTTTTGGCTATAGTTGCGTGTGAGGGCAGTATTGATCCACCCAAAATGTCAAACTGTTCCTTTAAGGGCTGAAACAACAAAATAATCAATGCTCCAGGCTGTGGTTGTAACTGTAAATGTCTATTTTTATGGAGACCATGATGAGTTTTAGACTTCCTGAACAAACTGAGCTGAGCTGAACAAACATGTGTGTTAGTCCTCCCAGGCGAAGTCGAACGGTTGGAAATCATCTCTCAGCTGTTTGCAGCTTTCTTCTTCCTCCTCTCTGGTCTGTTTACACTCCTTCCAGTCGGCTCGAGTCGGGATGTTCAGAACCGCCTCACTGGCCAGAACCTCCCTGAACAACAAAGCTGTGTTTATATCACTTCAGACCACGTCACTTAGTCATTCTAATTGTCATTGTAGTTCAACAGTTGATTCTACAAGTTAAGGAAAACATATACTTACTGAGGCAAAATTGAAAATTATGACTGAAAATTGTATTTATACACTTTAAATTAACTTTTTAGGCCAAAATATTTACTTCAAAAAACAAGAATTGTGAGAAACTAAAACAAACATCACATTCAAAGTCCCAATTACTTTACAATAAGTGGAAAACTGTACTACACCAAAAAGCTGAAACAGCAAGTTTGAGGGAAGTGGAACTGTTTTTTACTTTTGAAAGTGAAAATTCCAAAGCTAAAACATTACATGAAAAAAAATCACAGTTACAAGACGCTAAGGATAAATTTACTTCACTTATAAGAAATTAACATTTGACATTTAATTAGCTAAATGAAAATAAGTTTAAAAAAAATTTGAGTTAAAATTCTTACTGTGAAACTAGTATCAAAAAAAGCATATTTATGGAATTGGAACAGTCTGTTTTGTAAAAGGGAAAGTCATGAGGTGGTTAAATACTATATTTAATAGTTGTTAAATGAAAATAATTAAAAAATGGACTCAAGGATTCAAATAAAGCATATAATAAATAATGTAATACACAAAACAGAGAAAAGATAAATACAGTGAAAAAAGAGATGCCGTTTTTGCAGCTTTCTTGGCTAAAAATATTGAATCTAATCATGTACGTGTCTTTATTTTGTGCTGCTTTGTTTCAACTAAGAACCTAAAGTTACACATTTCTAAAATAAATTACACCCAGATTAAAGCAGTTGTGTTCAGTTATAAATACAGACTGTTTTATGGAGACTGTTGCTCACCTTCCAAACTGCAGAGGAAAATGTTTCTGGATTCGGTAGAAGAGTTTCTCCCCCGAGTCCAACTCCACGTAGAAGTACGGTGTCCCTGGAGGGGCAATCTGAAAGCAAACGTTTAACACAGCTTTAATACTCACTGTTAGAAATCACATGTGTTTGTAGGAAGTTGATGTTTTTACCTGTTTGAGGTCGGTGTGTTCAGGAATCTCCATCAGCTCCATCTGCTGCTCCTGAGCCTGGACAGTAAACGCCTCCTTGATGTCCTCGGTGGTGCAGCGATCCAACGGAACCGGGACGACCTGAAAAACAAGAAAATAAAACTTCAACACATCCAGAACCACCAGTAAGTGATCAGAATAAATCTAAAAAATCACAATTAAGACCTGGAGTGAATGTGAATCACAGGTGTATAGATTATTAATGGCAGGCAGTGTATTTTAAAGGGTATTACTGATAATTTAATGACTGATTTTGATTTACTTTAAATATTTGCAAGTTTGGGTTCTTACGTAAAACACAACAAAGCATAATGGACCAGACCCAATTTTGTAGCCGAGAAAGCTGTGGAAACTGAATGAGATTTGGTTTTAGGCCTTATTTTAAGTTTCTGTATCTGAATGAGTGTTAAGTTATTTATTATATGCATTAATTGTGTGTATTGTCAGTACACAATGATGAAGCAGTGAGACAAAATAATAAAATATGTGAAACTATTACCTTTCAAAGTAAAAATTAGGAATCTTTAAAAGAAATATTTAACATAGAAACATCTAAGTTGATCTATTAAGTTGAAATTATGAAACGGTGAGTTGAAATTTTTACTTTTTTAAGTGACAATTATAAGATTCTACAACTAATGTCACATTTTAAAGTCAATTACAAGAAAATAATTAAAATAATTATATAACATATAACAACATAATTTGCTAATGGGTTAAAATGATCAAATAAATGTAACTTTCATTGTAACTTTGTAACTTTCAATGTTTGTGACACCAAAAAAATTCCTAAAGTCTGAAAAATCTGTAAATAAAAAAATGAGAATTTTACTTTTTAAAGTGTAAATGATAAGAAACTAAAGGAAATATTACAATTTAAGCAAAATGATTAAACAGGAGGTTAGAAATCGTCTTCAGTCAAAAATGCTCAAATAAGTCAATGAAATAGTTTTTGTAGGTCAATAACTACAATTTATATTTACTCAGGCAAGATTATGAGATAGTAACTATTAAAGTTAAATTCCTTCTGTGCACATTAGAACATAATCAAATAGAACATCTGTCTTTGCTGTATTCATGATGAAAAACACCTTAAAATGAATGACAACATTTTGGAGTCTTCATCCAGAAGTTGAGATTTTACTGCTTCTCTTGTCTCATAAACTCCTTTAACTGATGTTTAGCAGCTTTCTGGTGAGTATTAGCATTTTATTTATATGAAGCTGCATCAGAATATTAATGTATCACCAGACTGTGCAGTAAAATGATGACGTTTTCCTGCTTTAGTACCTGCAGCTGCAGGTGTTGACTCCTGTAGTTCCTCTCGAACAGAACACATCGTTGGCCTTTGCTCTTGTAGAAGCTCCTCATGGCAGACTTGTACTTTTCCATCTCCTCGACCACCTCGGAGCTCAGATCCACCACCGACTGGTAGTGACCGATGGGGAGGATGAGGACATGGAGGGGAGTCAGACCTCCTTTAGCCAGAGCCAGGTAACACTGGAGGACACATACAACACGGTGAATAGTCTTTACAGAGATGATGTAGAGTCATGTGAAACGTCTTATAGAGATGATGAACAGAGTCGTGGCAAACATCTTTATAGTCGTATGAAACGTCTTCATAGAAATTAAGTACAGGGGATCCTCGACATACGTTGGACTTCCGTTCCTACAGACTGATGTAAGTCGATTTTCGCCGTAATGACTTTCATGCATGTATGAATCATTTCACAGGAAGATAAAAGAACATGCTGCACTGTTTTTACAACTTGATCTAATAATGCTGATGTTCGTTGGTGTTTTGTCCTGTTCTGAGCATTTTATTAAATCTAATTTCACTTCCATGGTGTGTAGTCCTTAAGGCAGAATTATCGATGTACTTTTATTTTGAAAAAGTCTATATTTTGGAGTTGTCTGTTGACAGTTGTCACTTCCTGCTCGCTATTTTGATGTTTAGTTTTCCACACGTACATTCTTTTCTGGATGCACGGCTCTCTACTTTGTAAATGCCACAGAGGCAATATCATAAGTAATTCATTTAATTTTAGGACTTACTGGTTAAGTTAAAAGGATTTATTTACATGTATTTATGTTTTGTTCTGTTTTTGTTGCAGTTTTTACTCTGTAATGTGTATTAAGAGCCACAGTAAAGAAGTCAAGTTTGCTGCAACTTACTATTCATTTTGCAAACACGAGTTTAACTAGCTGGATGGAGATGGCTTAACTTTTCTTAATGTAGCACAGTCCAGGGTGGTGTAAAACCAGAGAATGTAAACAAAGCTGTCTTATAGCGCCGCGTAACGACGTATTCATCCGTTCTGCTCGCAAACTAGTTCCACGTAACCAGTTCCGATGAAACGACAAAACGCCGTAGGTCGAGAACGTCGTAAACCGAGGACCTCCTGTACCGAGTCGTGTGAAACGTCTTTATAGAAATGATGTACAGGGTCGTGAAAAATTTGTAGAGGTTATAAAAAAAGTAAAGAGCAGAAGCTTTATTAGTCAGTTACAGCTGCATATTTCAGCTGCTTGGTATAAACTCACGTGATCTCCTATGCTGATGACCAGGTGTTTCTCCACCTGAGGACTGGCCAGACAGAACCAGCAGGGACCAGTGGGCTGAGCTGGAACACAAGAGAAAAACACAAAAATATTAAACCACAACACTGTTAGTTTACATTTTAATCATTGAAACATACAGTAAAGATTTAGTACATAGAAATGCAAAAACTTAACCATTTTGCACCATTACAACTGTTTTAATTGGTTAATTGGTTCTGTTGTGTTGACAGAAAACGTGAAAAAACTTCTCAAACATGCTATTATATTGTAAGTAATTACATACAGTCTCAATAAATTAAAAGTTTAAGACAGTAAGTCCTTTTTTTTACATTTTAAGTTACTAAAATCTGTTAGAATTTATATTTTTTAGGTCAAAATGTTGAAGCAGTAATTAACTAATTATGATAGAGATTAAAAAAAATTTCAAGTAAATGAAATACTAAAAACACATATTTAATCACCAACTATTCAGATAATTGTTTTGAGTTCTTCTTGTGAAGACAAAAGTCCGTATTGTATGATAGCACCATGGTAAATGTGAAAAACGTCTGATTTCTTTAGTTGTTTATGGCAGTAAACTATCTTTGGGTTGTGATGAAGCGCTAATCATCTTATCAGTATTTTTTTTAACATTTTCTGACATTTCATAGACCAAACAACTAATCGATTACTCGAGAAAATAACAGAAAATGAATAGAATGGTTAGATGCAGCCCAAGTTTTAATTTATTTGGGATGTGCATATAGGGTTGAGGTTTAACTCTCTGTCGCCCCCTTGTGGAGGGTTTTAGCTTTTTTTTTTTTAGCTAATGAATGATCATTCTCTTCCCAGTGAATCGGTTAAATTCCTGTGATATTAACACAGTGACATAAGAACTGTTGTTTTCACAGACTGGCTGGACTCACGGTGTTTTCGCGGCTGTTTTTGTTGCCACTGTTGGTGTCTGTCTCCATGTGAAGGTCTTTTCCTGCCGCGACCTCGATTAGCTCCGCCCTGCTTGTTGCCGAGGTCGAAGAAGAACTGATGGGCTGGTTCCTGAACAGACGTCAGCACATTTGTCACATTTAAAACCTCAAAAGTACATCTAAAATCAATACAACCCTCTGAACTCTAAGCAGCTTCTGGGCGTTTTTTGCTCCTGTGACATTTTTCTTCACTGTGGGTTTATTTTTCACTGCAACCTAAAGTCCTCTGTTCACTGTTTCTGAGCCATGCTGCATAGATTTTATTGATCCAGCAGATTTGATTTTCCTCTCAGTCTCTCTTGTCGTCTCTGGTTTGTGTCTCGTCAGTCATTTTGTTTAGCTTCTGCCATTTTCAGTCTTTTTTTTCATGTTTTCTGTGTTGTTTTGTCTTTTTTGCCGTTTTATCTCCACATACTGTAGATAATTAACTATTTCCATGTTTCCACACTTTTCCTCTCTACTCTGCTCATCATCAGTAGAAAGATATTTCACCATGCTGAATGTATCTCCAACAACTTGCTCCTCTGTTCACTGTTTTTAAGCCGTGCTGCATTTATTTTATTCATCTGGTAGCTTTGATTTCCCTGTGTCTCTAAAATAGTTCAAAAGTATTTGAAAATTGTCCAGAACAACTCAAACATTGTCTAAAATAACTTCAAACTTGTCTGAAGTCACATAAAATTGTCCAAATTGACTAAAAATCTGTTTGCGGCACCAAAAAAATGTCCAAAATTACTTTAAACCAGCTAAAAATTATTAAAAATTTGTTTAATATGAGATTTGTTTGAGTCGTTGGACAATTTTTGGTCCAGTTTTGAGTCACATCAGTAGAAAGATGTTTCACCATGCTGAATGTATCTCCAACAACTTGCTCCTCTGTTCACTGTTTCTGATCCATGCTGCATTTATTTTATTGATCTGGTGGTCACAGGTGAATCAATCATTGTTTCTTAGTTGCACCGAAGACCTCAGAATCTGGTGCAAACTGTTAATTCTGGGCAATTTTTAAAGCTTAGATTTTGGTAATTTCCCGCAAGGAAAGTTCAAAAGACCATTGGAAATCTGAAAACCCAATGTTTTTCTCTGGTTTTACAGTTTCTAGTCTGATAAATGGTGTAACTTTGACCATTTTTTAAGACAACATGCCTTTCAAACCCAGGAGTGTGCTTTGGGGCTCAGAGGCTTGTCTGTATTATCATTGAGTTGTCCAGCTTTCTGAGTGTTGTGAATCCCCACAAAGAGGCTGTAGGACCAAGTTTTTGTCTCCAGTAACTTCTCCAGTTTACCTCTTCCTCTGTGCTACTAAATGCCGCCTTTTGTCTGTCCGTCTTGTCTTTGTTGGATCGTCTGTAGGGGTTTTCAGTCGTGTCCTGCGGCTGCTTCACCAGCTCTGACGGATCCATGGTCTTCATGGGGATGATGTTGAAGGCGTACAGATACTGCAGACACAAAGCATTGTCTTTATTCTTTGTCTTACTGATAATTTATAGTCAAGACAAGTGATCTTAATGCATTGGAGAATGTAAATAGTGAGCTTAATGCTACCAGGAGCCAAGTTTCCATTGAAGAAACCCTTTGAGGAACTTTACCCCGTTAAAACCTTCTTAAAAGTAAAGGAACCTTCAGGATGAGAAATGTAGAGTTGAAAAATCTGCAACTGCAAACAAGATTATTTAGTTATTGCTTTTTGTGTTTCCTGCTGGACTCTAGCCATGATTTTATCCAACTGTTACGCAAATCTGTAGCAAATCTTTGAAAATTAACGGTCTGTTTCCATTGATTGCTGTGCAGCAAAGAAACTCTGCTGCATAGTGTTATCAGAAGATGGCGCTATAGGCTACATATCTGTAACAAATATGGTAGAAGAAGGTTGAAAACACAACAAAACTTTGGCATGTACGAGATAAAAATGCCAAAATGTCTTCACAAATTGTCAAAAACCACCTTAAGTGAGTACAAAATTCCACAAAATTGGGGACGTTTCTTTGAATTTTGCCGTTTCTATTAACGTTTTCTAATGTGTTACTGCAAAATACTCATAAAAACACATCATCGTAACACAGCCAATGAGGTCCACCTTAAAATATCCTTCAGACTGATGGAACGCCACAGTGCAACACTTTGGACTCAGCTGTTTGCATTGTAGTTTATTGTCATTTAGAGCCTGTTTGATTAGATTATGATAAATAACGAAGCCAAATTAGCTGTTAGCATCTCCTGTTTGCAGTGGATTCATGCATGTACTAATAATTATCACTGGATAACTGTGAAACTGAATAAAACTTAAAAATGTGAAGATCCTCAGGCAATTTCTGAGCTCTTTGTTTCTACGATTCCTTTAGACGTTTCTTTTTAGAGGTTATGAAATCCTCGGGAAGTTTACGTCACATGTGTTAAGATTTTGAATCCCGACTGAAGAAAAGTGACATTTTTGGGAATAAATCGCTGCACACAGGTTAAAGTTTAGGCTTTTTTTTTTTTTTTGCCAAATAGCTGCTTTGACTCATGTTTAATCAAAAAACCGTTGTCAACAATTCTTTGCCACACAGGAGAAACTCACCTTCTTCTTGGCGGGGTTGTTGACGGTCGCCAGGGCGATGAAGCGGCTGACGTGTTGAGCGTTTTCCTGGAGAACGACGTGATTCCTGAAGACAGAAACACATGTACAGTACCGTTAACACACCATGCAACACGGAAGGAATATACAAGATCAGTCGCTGTTTTGTTCTACTAATGGGAAATAAAGCAGGTTAAAATAAGCTAGAAATATTCCTTATATACATCTAATTTCAAAGTTAAACTGCTAAAAACAACATGCATCTGAGTTTTTATTCTAAGTCTGTGTTTTACTACCATTTCCCTTCAGCTAAGTCGCTGTATGCTAGATTCTCAAACCACTTAAATATTTGCTAAAATGTCAACGTGCCACATTTCCACCACTGTAAACAAGATGTTAACCCTCAGATCCCCCTCAAATCACCAAAATTACACCAAATAGCACCAAAAAAACAAAAGAATCATTGGATTTTCCTACCGTTAGATGCTGAACTAATTGGGTAATGTGCTGTTCCATTGGAAAAATGACCTAAATCTAAGCTTAAAATTTAATATATATTAATATTTCATCAAAATTAATTAATTCTACATGCTTGTCCAAAAACATTACCAAAAAATTAACAGTTTGCACAAAAAAATTCTGTAAAAAACAAAAAATTCTGCAATCCTAAGTGCTACCAAGAAGCTATTAATAACTCAACTGTGACCAACGGTAAGATGACAAAAATTGAGAGTTTTCAGGTTGAACTGCAGGCAGTTTAGTCATCACGATGTTGGAAGATACATTCAGCATGGTGAAACATCTTTCTACTGCTGACATGGAAAGTAGTGTGAAAAGGTTTGTGGAGGCTGGAAACATGTAAATAGTTATCTATAGTATGTAGAACTTCCATTGGTTCCAGTGGTGGTAATCTGTGGACACTTGGAAACCATTGGACATGTTGATTCCAGATTTGTTTTCAATTTCTATAATGTAATTAATCAAAGAAATTCAACTTTCGTTTTTTATTTAGCACTGTTTTATAGCATTCTAACTGTGTCAAACTGCACAGAAGACATTTCTGAGTTCTCTCTCCTTCTAGTCATGGTTGTTTTGTTTCTATACAGCTGCAGGACTTTATATTGAAGAAAATGTGACCAAAAACACCCAGAAACTGCTTGGAGTTCAGAGGGTAATTTATTCTGATAAAAGAAAATACACTTTACCAGCATCCCTCTGTAGTCTCACCTGTATGGGAGTCTTTCATAGTGAGCGCCCTCTAGTGCAGCGAAGTGGTATCGCGGTTTCAGTTTGTCGGCGAGGTTGGCAACGGAGCTGCTTCCACATGACTTCGTGTTCACTTCCTGTAACAGAGATGCAAAGAAACGGTTTCCTTTGATGGTCACTTTAGTATAAACTAAATGGAACTGATTCAGTCTTTTCAGATATTTGTTCGTCCAGCAGTTCTAAATTTATCAGTAGTAGTAGAGAACGTTGTGTTACCGGGTTGTTTCCGTAGTTCCAGACTCCTCGCGGCCACTGCGACGTCAGCAGGATGTCGACGCCTCTGAACTTGGAGTTGTTGATCAGTGGAGTAACGAGGGCCGACAGGTCTTTGGAGGTGAAGCAGTGAGACGGAGCCGGTTCCTGAAGAGCCTCCTGACCGCTGACGTAGGCGATCTGTAGCCCCGACACACCGGTAAACACACCTCGACGACCTGGAAAGTACAGCGCGTTGAAGCTTTAATGTACAAACCACCAGGTCCGCTTTCAATCATGAAGGATGTTTCAATCCTCTTGAGTTTTGTTTATGCTTTAAAACTAGGGAATGTTCTTTACCCTTTGATGCGTAACATGGGTCAAAAGATACCCACATTTAATGGAATATGGGTATCTTTTGACCCATGTTGCGCATCAAAGGGTTAAGATCGCGATCAGGGCCAATCAAAAATTTGGAAGTTAACGCATCAAAACTTCAAAAATTAGAAAATTTTTGCATTGAAATGGCACAAATGTGGATATTAATGCATCAAAAGGTCAAAACAATAAAATTTTTTGACCCGAGATGTCACACTTTGACATTTGTCGCATCAAAATGTCAAAAATTTGGAAGTTAACACATCAAAACTTCAAAAAATTTTAACATTTTTGCATCGAAATGGCAAAAACATGGATATTAATGCATTGAAAGGTGAAAAAGGTAAAATTTTTTGACCCGAGATGTCATATTTTGAAATTTCTTGCATTAAAAAAGAGATTAAAAATGGACACATGAACCAATTTAAACTCTCAAACAGTGGTCAGTCTGGACGGTGAAAGTTAGTGACTGAAAGTCTCCAACGGTACAGATTACATATAAAACATATCTGTGATTATTTGTAGGTAATTGCAGTAAAACTCTCTCCACATAATAATGCACCTGCGTAAACTCATTGCTGCGCCTCTTCTTACCCAGATACGTGATGTTTTCGGCCAGTTCGCAGCCGTCAGCGTTGGTGAAATTCTTCACTGTCTCCTGACTCGCTGCTCCGAGGATGTAAGTGTGGATGGGAGCTGAGGAGGGACAAAAGAGAGTTTTTTTATACAGAAGAAGAAACTTTCATTTTGTATTACATCTGCCATCTACGTTTCACCACAGGGGGCGCTGTTGCTGTATTAATGACTTTGATTTTGCATATTTTTAAAACCATAACTCATTGGAACGGCGCCCCCCTGTGGTCACGCTTTTTAACAGTCACAGAATATTGTGTAATACCAGTAAATGCACTACCAAATATAAGTAGAAATACACAACATCTGCCTTAATGTAACTACGAGGTCCTAAAATAGTTCCTGGGAGTGTTATCGCAGTAGAAACAGGTAGTTTTCCAGATGTTTGCACCTTTCTTAGCTCCAGTTTTGTATTGCTGCCATTCGGATTCGGTCTCAGGCGTCATTCCAAAAAACTCTCCGACGCACAACAGCAGCTGCAGGACGACAAACAACAATGCACCGATGACCCACAATGTAATTAGAATGTACGTATTAAAAGTCTAATTATGATATTTGGGTTGTTTTCTGTCTCACATCAAACTGTCCCGTCTTCTTCTGGATGGTCTGGACTCGATTGAACAGAGTGCTGAGTCGGCCTTCAACATCCCCACATGCCAACCTGCAAACAGACATATGTTTTAATGGTTTATAAGGTAAAATAGGTCCTCTAAATAACTATATAATCATTCTACTACTCATAAATTAATCTATATTCCTTTAAAGGCACTTTAAAATGACTCTGGGATAGTTTCAGTTTGGAAAAGTGCCAAACACGTGTCTTTACATCAGTAGTATGTTGAAAATTAATACAAAAATAATAAAGAAATTCATATTTTATCTCATTAAAGTAAAATATTCTATTTAAATTGAACGTATATATGCTGAACTCGTCATTCCTAATTACTAACATGGATTATAAGCTTTATCACACCTTACCATGTTTATAAATGTGCTTTTGAGCAACAAAACCTTAAATGGTACAAATTTTAAATGAGATTCGACATGTGGTGAAGTGAAATTCACTTAAATTATCTACACTTTCAATAAGGTTCAACATCTGGAAAATTAAAATTGACATATTTTGGTGGGAATCATGAATGCTGATGTTTTAATTTTGAATAACTATCAGTGATTATGCTTCTAAATCACCTCTTGTAGTTTTAATATACGTGAATAATAGTAAATAAACCTTAAATCCTCCACATTTGAACAAGGTTTAACATGAGGCAATTCTCTTTCAAATAAAGTATTTTGGTGAAGTCTTTGCAGGCCGAATTTTTCATTTACAATTACTGATGTCGATTATTCCCCCGCATGACTTCTAATTGTGTATTTAAAGGTGTAAATGAGTAATAAAACCTTAAATTGTGTAAATTGTGGACGAGGTTTGAGCCGGGATTTGAACGTTTCGCTTGGATTTCAAGTTTTTAGGTGGGATAGATGTATGCCGATTTTCTTATTTCCATTTACTTCTATCGATTATTTATCTATTTCACACATCTATAATAAAAAAAAACATGTTTATTGGTTAACGTAAAGTTACATTGCCTAATTTTGAAGGAGGTTCTGTAAGAATCGTGACGTTTTGCATGAAATTACCTGGAGGAATCGGAATAACTTTTACCTACAGACATTTAAATGTGATTTTAAAGGATTTATTTCTAATCAAGGATGTTTAAAAAGCCTTTAATGAACGTTTTTAAGCAAACAGTGAATTCTAACAGACCTTCAGTCACAACCAGATGAAAACAACACGAAATAAAAACCCCTAAATTAAACGTTTTAACAACAACAAACGAAGCTAAACGTAATTAAAGTATTTCTGATTGTAAACTCACACTCTGACCGGCTGTTCACCCATCTCTCTGTTTTTTTTTCTTTAATGAGCTGAAAATTTATTTTTTAGATTTTCGCAGCTTCAACGTTCAGTCCGTCGCTAATAGGAGTCCGGCCGAAACAGCAACGGAACTTTTGTTTATCAACAATTGACGCACAGTTCAGCTACAAAACATGGTGACGACATACACATTAAAGAAGAGGCACGGTTATTTAGTAAATGTTTATATTTTTACTATGCAAAAACAATTATTTCAACCAAACAGACAATAAATAAGTAAAGGCGTTACCCGGACACGTTTTTAGAGCGGACAGGCTGGTTGCCAGATTTGATTCTTACCTGTTAACTGGAGTCAAAACATGTAGTTGACTTTTTTTTTTTAAATTACCTTTTACACAGCTTGTATGGAAGCCCGTTTCCGCCACATGAAAAAAAAGTCACACGCTATCTCATAATTATGAGATACAAAGTCAAAATTATGAGATACAAAATCATAATTATGAGATACAAAGTCAAAATTACTAGATACAAAGTCATAATTATGAGATACAAAGTCAAAATTACTAGATACAAAGTCATAATTATGAGATACAGAGTCATAATTATGACTTTCTATCATAATTATGAGATAGCATTTGACTTTTTTTTTCAAGTGGCAGAAACGGGCTTCCATAGATTTCAACCACATCTCAGTGTTCAAAACGAAGTCACTATCAGTGAAGCACAGTTTGATTTTCTGTTAAACTAAACTGTATGATATAATATTTAGACAACGTTGTTTTTGCTGTTAAAATATTACATTAACAGACATCCCCCCCCCCCTTATTTATATTATCTGAATTATAATAACCAAACAAAAGCATGAAAACTATGGAAACATGAAGTGTAAATACAATATATTCTATCAGGTTTGATCATTTGTTGGCTTTGTTTGATGCACACGATAAAAAGTGATTTTTTTTTGTTTTTTTCCACTCCTAATAAATGAAATGAGCAATCTGAACACGGAACTTTAACATGTGGGAAAATATAATAATATAATATATAGAAAAATACATAATTTTCTTACATTTTATGAATAAAATGATTAATATAGACAGTATGTACCTAACAAAGAAAATAATTGCTAGTTAGAGAATAAGCTATGAAACAGTCAAATCACTGTATAATATAAACTTACCTGATTTATTTAAATGTTAATGTTAAGGCCTTATAATATCACATATAATACAAAATGACATGACTAATTTAAATGTTTAGGTTTACAACATATTATATATATATATATATATATATATATATATATATATATATATATATATATATACATAAAAAACAAATCAATAGTATTAAATCTAATTCAAATTTACCTGAATGGATAAAAAGTTAAGACCTTACAAAATTATTTATTTAAGAAAATGCCTGCCAGGTTTAAATATAAAGGTTAAGACCCTATATTAATGTTCAATATACAAATTTACCTGACTAGTTTAAACATTTAGGTCAAGATGTTTCAGTATTTTTAGTTATACAAATTTACCTGAATAAAATTAAGATTGAATAGAAATATATTATATATGGAAAAAAATAATTCACCCAGCTAATTAGATAAAGATCAGATAATATTATACATAAAAGACAAATTCACCTGACTAAATAAAAATAAAAATGACAAGGTTGTACTAGCAAAACTAGTGAAAATAGTTATTCATTAATAATCTGTTAATAGACTTTTTATTTTATCATCTGTAATGTTAATTTTAGATCTTAATGCAAAAATTTTGAATTAAAAAATATACAGAATCAACACAAAAGTTAGCAACAACAAAGATCCTGCAATATTATTTAATATACAAATTTGCCTGACTAATTTAAATATCAATAAATTATATACATTTATTTTATTGTCTGTAATGTTAATATTGGGTCTTAGCACAAAAAAGTAATAATATTTAATCACAAATTTACCCGAATAATTTAATATAAATACATTACAATGACAAACTTATCTGACTTATAACATAGTTGAATATTAATATTCTTTTGATAAACTAACTGATTGATTGTCTATATTGTAAATTTCTGTTCTTCATTTAAAAAAAATAAATAAAAATGCGCAGAATCAGTGAATTAAGTGGTTAAAAAGCGGATTTTCCCTCCGGTCTACGGATTAGTGTCGGACCTGGCGCCCCGGCGGGCCTCGCTCCATCCTGGCACTTCGCTCCATCCTGGTAACTCGCAAGTCCCCGGACCAAAAACAGGAAGTAAGTAGCCAAATCAAACGCAAAATTCACTTTCTGTTCGGTGGCGGGAGCCGCTCAGAGACGCCCGGACGTCGCGGAGCCGCAAAATCCCCGCAAAAACCGAGAACGGAGCGGCAGAAGTGCGTGAAAGCGCACAGACGCCATAAGCTTCACCTTGTCGGGGAACATGGCGCCGGAGAGTTTTCATTTAGCTGCTAGTCGGCTGGATGCTAACGTTTAGCATCGATGCGGAGCGCCTCAAACTGCGGCATAAATTCAGCTTCTGTTCAAACTACATTCCTGCTCTACTGTGTTCACACTAGAAGCTGTAAATTAAATTATAACATTCATGTAACTGGACATAAACGACGCGTTCATCTTTGCGCAGAATCCGCCTTTCAAATAGCGATGGATGCGACCCAAACTCCTTACAAAAAATAGCTACTTTTACACTTTCTTCCTGATTACCAAACAACAACTGCAATGCAGATTCTAATTTGACGTTAAATCTTTTAAAAGTGACCCTTGCAACAATTCGGTGATCATACATCCCAGAATATCACAACACATTTTAATAAATTAAACCCAAACTACAAGCTTATTATATACAACTGTTCCTCCTGTAAACAGAGGAGGGCGGCAGCGAGCAGTTAACGCTCAATAAATAACTATATTTCTACTAAAATAATTCAATGGATCAGTCCTCACCCGAATTTACCCAATACATCTAATAATAAATAAAATATCATAAGTACTGATATGAAAGTTAAGTTCTGGCTAATGTACATTTTTTTCTTTAAATTTGACTACTTTTCAAGGGGTTTTGGTGTAAATTTAAGAAAAACACCACATCGCTGCTTTACTACATTTCAACTAGAGGGCTTTTCTTGTTTTTGTAACGTGAGTGTAAATAATCATGTCTGTTTTTGTGCAAATACAAGTAGTAAAATCTTCTTAAAGTGACCCAGGCTACAGTTCTTTGCACATACAATTCAAATTATTACAAAGTATTTTAATAAATTAGGCCCAAACTACAAGTTCATTATTTACTTTGTACTGTCTGCAAGTGTGCAAATTTCCTTCAAATTTGTCTGTTTTTAAAGGAAGTTTGGCATGAATTTCATGAAGAAAAACACACTTTTTCACAGCTTTTCTCCTTTCCTAAGTGTACCCAGCCCACTTAATGATGAATAAAATAGAAATAGTAATAAAAAAACTGGAGTACCTGTGGATAACCAGTTTGCAATTCTCTGTTTTCTATTTTAATTGTTTTAAAGCAAGTAAAATATATAAAATATGAGTGAAAGTGCACTTAATTGCAGCTCTACACTGCCTGTTCCTCAGTGTAAAGTTTCCATTCCTTATAGCTATAAATGCTCATTAATTTATGTTTTTTCATGAGTAAATTGTTAGAATATGAAATATTGTAGGATGCTAACATACATTTGCATAATTAATATTATTGTCAGGTTTTAACATTATTTATTTAGTCAGGTAAAATAATATTTTATATTACACTGTGTGGTTTTAACCTTAATATTTAAACTTTTTAGGTACATTTATGGTCATATTTCTCTATTGGCTCAATCAAACCTTCAGAAAAAAAAGGTTTTATCACTTTAATTAAATTATTTGTGTTTATTCATGTTGTATTTTTGCATTTGTGGTCTTTTTACTTTTATCTTTATTATTGTTTTGTTACCTTTGCTTCACTTTTCACAAGCCAGCATTTAAAAATACAGGAATTTATCACAATCTTGCTGATTTTTAAAGTCAAATATTAAATATTCGATATAACTTAAATGTTTTATACATAATTTATTCTTATAACGTATTTCAACAGTATTTCAACATATCGTGACCATTTCAGACTCCTTTCTTTAACTAAAATACGGTGGAAGGTCTTCACATAAATTTAGATTTTTATTCAGATATCATTATAAATTATTTCTATCCTGAGTTTTCCACACTATAATGACAAAACATGACATGTTGTACGTTTTATTTTTAGAGCTGAATAGCAGCAGTCGAGTGTAATTTCGTTGAAAGTGGCTGAATTTTTAATGTTCTGTAAAGCTGAGATTTGTCACTTTCATGTGTTTTTTTTTAACTGCAGATTTTCACTTAGATTCACCAACAGTCGATCCTTTTACATCAAGAAAGCTATTTTTCACTAAAATACTTCCACTTACAAGAGCACATTTTAATTATTTAACCTAATTTTGTTAAACTATTCTAATAATTTGCTAAATTCTTGGGTTTAAAATAAAACCACAGCATGCGTCACTCATATAAATGCCTTAAAAATAAATAAATGTCCTTTTTTTCTGCTAGGTTTAAAACATAACAATTAAAACTACGCTCTTTATGTTTCTTCACCATATTTACAATAATAGTTTGTGTATTAATATATGCATATAGTGTATAATGCTCCAAAAGTATACAGTTTTTACTTTGACTGTATACTACACTTATTGTACATTTTGCCTTTTATATTTTTCTTATTGTTTATTTTTACTTACTGCATATTTTTTGCATATTAATCTTTTTTTTTATGTTTTCATAACGACATTCTTTCTGCTCTAACAACCTAATTTCCCCTAAAGTATTCTATTCTATTAAATATTAATTACCAAAATCCTTAAGTTCTAGCTGACTAATGTGACTAATTTTGACCCATTTGGAAGCAAATTTTCAACAAAATTTGTCAGTATTTGCTGCTTTATTTCACTCTAAATTTAATATTGTTTGGGTTTTGACTGTTGGTTGAGCAAAACAAGGAATTTTAGTGAGAAAATGTGATTATTTTCATTATTTTTAGGATGTAAATGACTAATTGCTGGTTAAAAAACATCACCCTTAGCTGTATCTAGCATTTAGAACACCCAATTTTCTGCTTTTTCTGTCTGTTTTGAGACTTTAATGTGTTTTTTTAATATCACCTGTTGTTTCCACGGGTCTGTAACACAAATACAGACTTGTTGCTGTGAAATTATGTGAAATTATCGTGTTTTTTTGCAGGTTCAGGATGAGTTCGGCTGCAGATGATGAAGACGCTGCAGCTTTAGAAACAGTGAAGTCGGTAACGTTGACTCAGGACAGCGATGGAAGTATCATCCTGCACTGTCCTCCCAACGGTGGGTTAAAACACACAAAAAACGTCTTTCTGCGTCTTTTATTATAGTTTAAATCCATCAAACATCCAGAATATCTAAATAAAACTGT
Organism: Amphiprion ocellaris; assembly: GCF_022539595.1. NCBI lineage: Eukaryota > Metazoa > Chordata > Actinopteri > Pomacentridae > Amphiprion > Amphiprion ocellaris. The sequence goes on along the minus strand of NC_072786.1, from coordinate 25,885,784 downwards.
TAAAAACTGTTTTTACACAGTACATTCAGCCACTTTTAGCTTGTTTCTGCTGCTCCCTGGTGGCCAAAACACTCACTTATTGCAGGTTATCAATCGTCTGTTAGTGATCAATCGTTAAAGTTGTTTGGTTTTTTTTTGTTTTTTTTACAATAAATAATGCTTTATTGTGTGCAGATGAAGATTTGGAGCCTCTTCAGAAGAAACTTCGACTCTCCACAGAAGAACAAGACGACTCGGACACTCCTCAGTTCTCCGTTGTCACTTTACCCAGTGAGAGGTTTTATTTTTTATCACTGACTTATTGTGTAAATTGAGCTTTCCAGGTGGATTTATCTAAAAATTAATGCACCCCAAAACCTTTACTCAGATGTTTCAAACCATATGGATGAAAAAACATCCATCTATTGTACTTTAAAACTAATTTCTTTGGTTGCAGGACTTCCTGAGGCAACAAAAACTAGACAATTAATGTATTTTCTAATGTGCTTAGTGATGGAACAAAATGTTCAAGAAAATATAATTTATTATTTCATATTTTTAATGTTGTGACTATCAGTTGGTATTTCTGTTGTACCACATGACCTCAAGGTATCTCTGCAGGTAACTACTAATATATTAAACTTTACAGATGACTTTAACTAAAGTTTATGATGCTTGCTGGTGCTGAAATGTAGGTGGAGGTGGAGAGAACTAAACTTCGATGACATATTTAACGTGTAGTTTTAGTCTTGGTTTAGGAGTTCCTTTGGGGGCTGGTTTTAGACCAAGTTTAGACTGGTTTTGTACCAGTTAGGGACTTTGTTTGAACTTATTTTAGGCTTTTTCTAGTTTTATACTGGTTTTATATTACTTTTAGGCTAATTCTAAGATAAATTTGGGTGGTTTTGGACCTAGTTTAAGTTTGGTTTCCAAAATGGTTTAGGACTTGTTTTCAGATTGGTTTTAGTCTTGGTTTGAGACCAAGTTTAGGTAGATTTTGGACTTCTTTTAGACATTTTTTTTACTAGTTTTGCACCAGTTTGGACTTATTTTAGATTGTTTCTGGTATGATACTGACTTTCGGTTGATTATAAACTCATTTTGGATGATTTTGGACTTGGCTCGAGGCTTGTTGTATACTAGGTTAAGATTGGTTTACAACATAATTTAGGACCGGTTTTCTGATTGGTTTTAGTCTTGGTTTGGGAGTTCCTTTGGGGGTTGGTTTTTGTTCAAGTTTAGGTAGATTTTGAACTTCTTTTAGACATTTTTGTACAAGTTTTGTACCAGTTTTGACTTACTTTAGACTGTTTCTTTATGATACTGACTCTAGGATGATTCTAAACTCATTTTGGATGGTTTTGAACTTGGTTTTAAGCTTGTTTAAGACTAGCTTAACGCTGGTTCACAACGTGATTTAGGACTGGTTTTCAGATTGGTTTTAAAGTAGTTTTAGTCTTGCTCTGGGAGTTCTTTTGGAAGCTGGTTTTAGACTAAGTTTAGGTAGATTTTGGACTTCTTTTACACACTTTTTGACTGGTTTTGCACCAGTTTTGACTTATTTTAGACTGTGTCTTGTATTATACTGGCATTAGACTTCTTTCAGGTGGTTAAAAGAATCTTTGTGAATTCTGTGAATATATTCAGAATAACAGGAAGTGTTTTTAATGATTGATAAATTAACCTTTAGAGCAACTAATGGGTTCCTCTGTGGGGATCATTTGCTTCCACTAAACTGAACTTTCAAACATCCATTTCAAAAACGTTCTTGCTCTTTTATTGCGATCTAATATAAAGGATATTTTTAACATGTGTGAGGTCTAAATTCAAGACAACCTTTTCTTGTCGTCAGTATCGGAGAACGACGAGAGTTTCGAGGTGACGATGACGGCGACAGCAGACGGAGATCTTTCTGAGGATGGAGTTGCCCAGATCCAGGTAGAGGTGAAGTTACCCTTTGATTATCATTTTATTTTATTACTGTTATTCACTTTTTAGCAGATGTGTACTTTATTGTAGTTTTCTAATTGAGGTGAAAACTTAGAAATGATAATAATGTGTTAATTTCAGGTCACAGATCAGATTTACAAAAGATTTTATCAGCTTTTTGGTTAAAGCTAAGAAAATATGTAAGAAAATGATCCGGAAGACTTTGTTTCTGATGAATTTGTGGGCTGATAGTTGAGTTGGTTTGTTCAGATTCTTCAGGAGGACGAAGATTCTCTGTCGCCCAGTCAGAAGACAGAAGTGTCTCCGGTCAGTCAGGCCTGGTTCACCACCAAAGAAGACAAAGACACTCTGGCTAACAAAGGTACTGTCAAGAGTTGAACTTCTAAAGATGGCAGCTCAGTTGAACTTTCTGACTTCATACTAAGTGCATTAAAGAGAGAATACCTAAATCAGAGACAGATTTGGCTTTAAATCAGCTCCAGTCACCAGTTTTTAAAGATTATTGGCAGGTTGGTTGTTCAACAGGTTGAAGACGTCGCCTCAGTTCTTCTGTGGATTCAGTGTCTTCTGTCTCTAATTATAATACAGATTGACTCCATGATTCTGGACTAGTTTTAGACTTGATTTTTAAGCTGTTTTCTGACTCATTTTAGACAGTTAGTGGACTTGGTTTGGACTTGGTATTAGACTGGTTTTGGACTAGTTTTAGACTGGATTTTGAATTTGACCACTTTAAGACTGGTTCTGTACTTTATTTAGGACCATTTTAGACTGATTTTAAGCTTGTTTTGGAATTGGTATTGATGTTGATTGTAGACTGGTTTGAGACTTGGTGTTTGACTTATTTTGGATTTCTTTTGCCTGATTTTAGACTAGTTTTGATTTTCGGTTTCTGACAAATTTTTACACTGGCTCTAGGTTTGATTTGGATTGGTTTTGACTAGTTTTTGACAGGTTTTTGACTAGTCTGAGACTGGATTTGGACTTCATTTTGGACTAGGTTTTTGATTTGATTTTAGTCTGTGTTTGGATTAGTTTCGGATGGGGTTTTTGACTTCATTTTGGACAAGGTTTTAGACCCTTAGACCAACTTTAGACTGGATTTTGGTTTGATTTTGAATTGGATTTTGGTTTGGTTTGATTTTGAATTGGATTTTGGTTTGGTTTTAGACTTGGTGTTGGACTGCTTTTAGACTAGTTTTAGATTGAGTTTGACTTTGTTTTGGACTGGTTAGAGGACTCATTAGAGGAGTTTAGAATACCTTTAGACTTTTGAACTTGTTTCAGACAGGTTTTGATCTGTTGTGGACCTTCTAACTTGGTTTTTCTTTTATTTGTTAGACTGGATTTGGACTTGAACTGTTTTGGACTTTATTTTGGACTTCATTGAGACTGATTTTGGATTGGTTTTAGGCTAGTTTTGGCTGGTTTTCAATTAGGTTTTGGACTTTTTACACTGGTTATACAGAATATATCCCCTTTGCGCCCCACAAGTCGTGTCCTTTTCTACAGTGTAAGCTGATATTTGCCTGTAATCGAAAAAAAGTGGGTCACAAGTCAGATGAAAAGTTGCTAATTTAAGTTTGTTAAGAGTAGACATATTTAGTTTCAAAAATGTTCAATAGATTTTTTTTCACCATTTTGTGTAGAAACATGCAGATGTTTCTTCTTAACCATAAAAAATGATTTCATCTTGTTTGATTTAGTGTTTGTTTGACTTCAGGTCATAAGTGGAAACAGGGAATGTGGTCTAAAGAGGAGATCGACCTTCTGATGAGCAACATCGACCGATATGTGAAGGTGCAACACCATCCATCGCTGCATCTCATTATTTTATGTCTTTATGCCACATAAAGATGTTAACATCTGAAACATTTTCTCAGAGTCGTGGTATCGAAGATCCTGCAGAGATCATTTTCGAGATGTCCAAAGAGGAGAGGAAGGATTTCTACCGATCGGTGGCTTTGGGACTAAACCGGCCGCTGTTCGCCGTCTACAGAAGAGTTCTACGAATGTACGACAACCGAAACCACGTCGGAAAGTGAGTTCACTAAGATGGCAAAAAACACACTGAAACTTTAGCATTTTCCCAGTTTGAGGAGTAATTTGCGTTTTTTCCTGCAGGTACACTCCTGATGAGATAGAGAAGCTTAAAGCGTGAGTATAACCTCATATAGCATCAAAAATTCACATTAGCGTTTTGGACTGGCTTTAGACTAGTTTTAGAATAAGTTTTTGACTACATTTTAGGCTGTTTTGGACTAGTTTAGGCAGGCTTTAGGACTTTTGGACACAGTTTTTGATTAATGTTTGGACTTGGTTTCAGATTATTTTGGTCTGGTTTAGGACTGCATTTTAGACTTGATTTTAGAGTGTTTTTGAACTAGTTTTAGACTGGATTTGGGCTTGTTTTGAACAGATTTTATACTGGTTTTAGATTAGGTTTTGGGCTATTTTTTGACTGCTTTGAGAATAGTTGTGACAAGTTTTGGACTTGATTTTAGAAGGTTTTTGAACTGGTTTTAGAATTGTTTATGACTGGTTTTGGACTGTGTTTTAGACAGGTTTTATGCATTTGATGTTGAATTGTCAATGATTGATTTTAGGTTTATTTGAGACTTGGTTTTTGACTAGATTAAAGTTTGTTTTGGACTTGCGTTAGGACTGGTTTCTGACTTCTTTTAGACTGGTTAAATGCCAGCTTTAGACTAGTTTAGGGTCGCTTTGGATAGATGTCTACATTGGATTTGGACTTGGTTTCTGACTTCATTATAGACTGGTTTGAGCTGTTTTTAGACTACTTTTAGACTTGGCTTATGGCTTGAATTCCAACAGTTTTTGAAATGGGTGTTGGACTGGTTTGGTCTTTATTTCAGGCTAGTTTTGGCTGGTTTTGAAATAGGTTCTGGACAACTTTCTACAGTGGTTTTAGACTTTATTTTCAACTGGTGTTAGACTAGTTCAGACTGGTTTTGGACTTCTACACTGGTTATGTGCTAGCTTTAGACTAGTTTAGACTGGTTTTGGACTTCTTTTAGAGCGGTTACATGCTAGCTTTAGACTAGTTTAGACTGGTTTTGGACTTCTACACTGGTTATATGCTAGCTTTAGACTAGTTTAGACTGGTTTTGGACTTCTTTTAGACTGGTTATGTGCTAGCTTTAGACTAGTTTAGACTGGTTTTGAACTTCTTTTAGTCCAGTTATATGCTAGCTTTAGACTAGTTTAGACTGGTTTTGGACTTCTACACTGGTTACATGCTAGCTTTAGACTAGTTTAGACTGGTTTTGGACTTCTTTTAGACCGGTTATGTGCTAGCTTTAGACTAGTTTAGACTGGTTTTGGACTTCTTTTAGTCCGGTTATATGCTAGCTTTAGACTAGTTTAGACTGGTTTTGGATTAGGCTTTGGACAGATTTTTACACTGGTTTTATACTAGTTGTTGAAAGGTTTTGGACTAGTTGTACGCTGGATTTGGATTTACTTTTTGACTTCATTCTAGACTGGTTTGGGCTGGTTTTAGACTACTTTTAGACTTGGCTTATGGCTTGGTCTGATTTTGTCGTCGGTTACATCAGTGTTACCTCTGATGTGTTTTCAGACTGAGAGAGAAACATGGGAACGACTGGGCGACTATCGGAGCAGCTTTGGGTCGAAGTGCCTCGTCTGTCAAAGATCGCTGCCGACTGATGAAGGACACCTGCAACACAGGTAACCTGAAGAACACCTTTATTGATAAATATCAATAACTGATCTTAGAGTATGGAAGCTTCATGTCAGATTTACTTTTTGAAAACAGGTAAATGGAGTGAAGAGGAGGAGCGACGCCTTGCTGAGGTCGTGTACGAGATGGCGGGCGTGTCGCCGGGGTCGGCCGTCACTGGGGGCGTTTCCTGGGCGACCGTCGCCGACCAGGTTCGCACGCGCTCAGAGAAACAGTGCCGGTCGAAGTGGCTGAACTACCTGAACTGGAAACACAGCGGAGGAACGGAGTGGACGAAGGAGGACGACCTGAACCTCATACGCAGGTACAGGTTATGGACTAAGACTGGTTTTGGAGTTTGTTTAGAACTGGTTTTTAGATTGTTTTTACTTGTATTACACTTGTTTTGGATTTTAGCGTGGTTTAGTCTTCAGCCTGCGACTTGGTTTTTGACTAGTTTAAGACTAGTTTTGGCTGGCTTTGGACGTGATTTTAGACTGACTTTAGAGAAGTTTTGGACTTCATTTTAGACTAGTTTTAAAATAGGTTTTTGACCAGATTTTACATGGTTTTTGGACTAGTTTCAGACAGGGTTTTGGACTTAGTCTGGATATGGTTTTCAACTCATATGGGACTGGTTTTGGGTTTGGTTTCAAACTACTTTGGGTCTGATTTAGGACTTGGTTTTGGACTGTTAGACTAGTTTCAGACAGGGTTTTGGGCTTGGTTTTAGACTCTTAAATTAGTTTTAGAGTAGATTCAGGTTTGGTTTGAACTGGTTTGGACAAGGTTTTAGACAAGTTTCAAACAGCTTAAGGTTTGACTGGTTACAATTTAGTGTTCAGCAGGTTTTGAACCACACTGGTTTCGGCCGAGTCTAATACTGTTTCTGTAGTTGGTTTAGGGTTGTTTTTAGCCTGGTTTTACAGTGCTTCTAGGCTTCTTTTGAAACTGGTTTTGGACCGACTTTAGACTAGTTTGGACTGGCTTTTAGACTGGTTTTGGAGTACTTCTACGTTGACTTATTTTGAGCTTGACTTGATTTTTGACTGGTTTCAGACCTGGTTTTGGACTTTTTTGGATTGGTTTTGGACTAATTTAAGACTGGTGTTGGAGTTTTAGACTGGCTTTACTTTGGTGGTTGACTGATTGGCCTGTTTGGGGCTTCGTTTTTGGTTACTGGTAGTTTGGGTTGTCTTTGAGGCTTGTTTTCAGACTAGTTTTTGACAGGTTTTGGATTTAATTTTAGACTGGTTTACAACATGTTTTTGGTTTTAGTTTTTGATAGATTTTTGACTAAATGGTTTGAAGCTTGATTTTGGACTGTAATTAGTCTAATTTAAGACTGGTTTCAGACTTGGTTTTGGAGTTGGTTTTAGGCCATTTTGAGGCTTGATTGTGGACTGTATTTAATCTTTTTTTTTTTTTTCTGTATTTAATCTAATTTAAGACTGGAGTTGGACCTGATATTAGACTGGCTTCAGACCTGTTTTTGAACTAGTTTTGGACTTCTTTTTCAAACTGGACTGATGTGTTTCAGGATATCGGAGCTGCAGGTGGAGGATGAGAATGAGATAAAGTGGGAGGACCTGGCTGGAGGGTGGAGCAGCGTCCGGTCGCCTCAGTGGCTGCGATCGAAGTGGTGGAGTATCAAGAGACAAGTGGCCAATCACAAGGAGATCCCATTTAACGGTAAATACAGACCAGACCTCCTCCTTCTTCTTCCTCTTATTGTTGTTATTATTCATTATAATGTATCCTCAGTCCTCCTGAAAGGTCTCCAGGAGTTAATGGCATCCTCACAGTCAATGTCCGGACCAGGAAGCCCCTCCTCTTCCTCGCTCCAGATCCGACTCACCCGATTGGACGAGAGAAGTGGCAGCCCCACCCCCAGCTCTGTGGCGGCGCTGCAGATTCCGGTTCAGATCCCGTTGCAGATCACACACCTCGGTGAGAATCACTGCATCGACATTCGTCCGACTGCATGTTTTTGTTTTGTCCTCGTCAACATAAATGATAAAAACGAGATATACAATGACCAGAAAAAGACAAAGAGACAAAATCACAATAAGACATGCATAATGACTGCAAAAAACTGAAACAGAATGATGAGAAAAAGACAAAACAAGAGACAAAACCACTGCAAAAGATGCAACGTGTCCACAAAATGACATAAATGTCCACAACGGGAGACAGAATCACCACAAACAGATCTAAAATGTTCAAAACAAGACATAAAATGAGCAAAAACATACATAAAATGACCAAACACCCCACAAAGAGACATAAAATGGCTGTGAAAAGATTAAAAATTACATAAAACCACAATAATGACACACACAAGGAGTAGGCAGAAACAGTGACCAAAAATTACACATAAACACAATAAGACAGACAGAATAACCTAAAAAGGACACAAAAAGAGACAAAATGACCAAATCAGGACACAAATGGCCAAAAATTGATCTTAAAGTATTAAAATTGAAACATAATAGTTGCAAAGAGGCTCAAAATGACAGAAAACCAGTATAGAGCCACAATGACTTCAAAAAACAGATGTAAAATGACCAGAGAAGGACAAGATTACCAGAATCTGGACGAAAAAAGCCTTGAGGATACACAAGATGTCCAAAAAGGACACAAAATCACCAAAAACAAATGCAGAAATTACCAAAAAAGAGACAAAACCACCATAAGGAGATGCAAAATATCCTCAAAGTGACATTACATATTCATAAACGGAGACTAAATGGTCACAAAGAGACATAAAATGACAAAAACTAGACACAGAAACAGACAAAACTACCATAAACGGATACAAAATGACCTCATAGAAAGTGTGAAACAACAAACCAATGTTTTAGGAGAGAAAAGTCAGTTTTAGTGTGAATGGCGGAAGTGATTCATTGATTCATTGATTAGTGGCTCCATTCAGAGGCACCAATGAATGAAGAAACTGGTTTAATGTGGATTTAGTGTCTGCTCTGTGCAGCTGTTGTGTGTTTTGTGTTGCTTCTGACAGTGTGTTTTTGTGTTTTCAGCCTCAGATTCTGCAGCAGCAGCAGCTTCCAGCGACTCTGAAACCATCACTCTGAACACTGGAGCTCTGCAGACCTTCGAGATCCTGCCGGTAAACAACACAACACAACAACACAACACAAACCAGTTTACTGTCACTTAATCAGGTTACACACTAAGAGACAAAATCACCACAATTAGATGCAATAAATTCAGAAAGAGCCACAGAATGACCTCAAAGTGCAGCAAAATCACCTCAAAAAGACACAAAGTGACCACAAAGACCCAAAAATACAACCACGGACACACAAAACAACTACAAAAGCATGCAAAGTAAACACAAAAATACACAAAATGACCACAGTGAGATGCAAAATGGCAATAAAGATACAAAATTAACCAGAGAAACACAAAAATAACACAAAAAGATACAAAATTAACACAAAGACACACAAAATTGTCACAAAAAGATACAAAGTGGTCACAAAGAGACATAAAATGAACACAGAATGACACAAAATGACCACAAAAAGACACAATATTAACACAAACAGACACAAGATAACAGAAAAAATACAGAAAAACATCAAATACAGAAAGAGACAAAACAAACCAAAAAATGACACAAAAAGACAAATTTAACCTCAAAATGAACACACAACCCCACAGGGACACAAAATAACCACAAAGACAAAACAAATGACTAGAGTGAGATGCGAAACAAACACAAAGTGACACAAAATGACGTCGAAGAGACAAAATTAACACAAAAAGTGTCACAGTCGTCTGCCTCCTCCTCATGTTGTGTTGTTGTTGTGTCTTTGTTGTCTCCAGTCCTTCCACCTGCAGCCCACTGGGACTCCAGGAACATACTACCTCCAGACTTCGTCCAATCAGAGCCTTCCTCTCAGCTTGGCCAATAACAGCACGGTTACCCTGACGACGGGCTCCTCTCCGTCGCCACACGAGCACATCATCCTGCACAGCCTGTCGGTCAGTAGGTCCTGATGGAGGGACGGCTGTCTGAGCCTTCTGTGTTCTGCTTGTTTTATGTGTTTTCATGTCTTATTTATACGTTTTAGTAGGTTTTCTGTTTTCTTGTGTGTTTTAATGTGTTTTTATTAGGGCTGGGACTTTAAGGCCTTAATTTCGATTAATTAATTACCGTGAAAATAACACGTTAAATAAATTAACGCGTTTAATCGCACCTTTCTCAGTTCCCTAATTTGTGGCACACCAGTAACACTGATGAACACTCCAGCCCAGTAGGTGGCGCTAATAAACGTAAAGTCTGTGTAATCTTCTCCCATGAAGAAGAAGATCCACAGGAGTGACGTCAGCACACAGGAGGTTTGGTGAACAGTGAAGGAAGATGAGACTCATTGAGTTCTTTGGAGGAAAGTTTTCTTTTACAAATCTTCCTGATGGCAGCTTGGATAAAAGGTTGTGTACAAATTGTGCAACAAAGAGTTTTCCGATCACCTCAATGTAAAACATGTTGCTGTTAGCACCAGAGCTAACGTTAGCTACGACAGTCCTGCTAACGGCTAACGGTGTAGCCATCACATAAGAGATCACTTTAGAAGACATTGAACATGCTTTAGTTTACAAAAAGTATTAAAATGTTGAATAAAATCGCTATAATTGCACTTAGATTTGCAGTAAGCTGTGAATGTAGCAGACAGATGAAAAATGCAGATAAATAGAAATGAAACAAACAGTTTTGTTGTTTTTTTTATACTGCCAAAGAGGCAGAGCCTCGGCAGAGTAGTAAGTTAAACTACAATAATGTCTGTCTTTTAATAACTTAGAAAGTTTTTATGAAAAAATATTTTTGTTTATAAATAAAAATTTATATTCCTAAAAAAAGAACCATCAAAATTACACCATTTATCAGACCCAGAAACTATAAAAACTGAATGAATCTGTGGATTTTTAACTTTCTGAAGGTTCTTGAACTACTTATGCTTTTGTTATGTGCCATACAGTGGAAGAAACAACTAAATCCAGGCTTTAAATCCTTAAAATCACTTTATTTTCTATATGTCCCATTTTAAAATTGTATTAATTATATTAATTTTAAATTATAAATACGTATATGTCTATTCATTGATTCAACGGTCAACCAAAATTTATTTGAATTGAAAATAATTATTTATTGTGTCAAATATTGCTATTTGACAAAAATGCGATTAATTGTGATTAACTAATTACAAAACCTGTAATTAATTAGATACATTTTTTAAAATCATTAATTTCTTATCAGTTAGCTAGATTGTACCCCAACCCAAAAGGAAAAAAGTTCAGGTTTAGGATTATTTTTCACTTTAAGTCCTGCAAGTATTTCTGCAGTAACAAGCTTGCTGTGCCTGACTAACAATATGTCTGTGGTTTGGAAGTATTTCCAGGCCCACATATATCGTATCGGTATCGGTTGATATCAGAATCAGAAATTGAGAGTCCGACCATATCGGCATATCGGTTTTTGGCAAAAAAAGCCAATATCGGACATCTCTAGTTTTTGTGTGTTTTCTTGTGTATTTTAACGTGTTTTTATGTTTTTTAATGTCTTTCAGTAAAGTTTTTTGTGTGTCTTTGTGTATTTTCATGTGTATTTTAACATGTTTTTATGTTTTTTAACGTTTTAGTACGTTTTTTGTGTTTTTGTGTGTTTTCTTGTGTATTTTAACGTGTTTTTATGTTTTTTAATATGTTTTAGTAAGGTTTTTGTGTGTTTTCTTGCGTATTTTAACGTGTTTTTACATTTTTTAATATGTTTTAGTAAGTTTTTTGTGTGTTTTTGTGTGTTTTCTTGTGTATTTTAACGTGTTTTTATGTTTTTTAATATGTTTTATTAAGGTTTTTGTGTGTTTTCTTGCATATTTTAACGTGTTTTTACATTTTTTAATATGTTTTAGTAAGTTTTTTGTGTGTCTTTGTGTGTTTTCTTGTGTATTGTAACGTCTTTTTGTTTTATTTTTACATGTTTTCTTGTGTTTCCTCCTCAGACTGAAGGCCTCTGTTCCAGCGACAGCGTCATCATCCAGACCGTCACCTCTGACTCCGCCTCCTCAGACCCCCTCAGCCAATCACAGCTGGTGGTGGAGGGGCGGAGCCAGGACGACCGCCTCGATGCCACCAGTCTCCTGGAGGGTTCGGAGGGCGTCGTCACGGAAACTCAGGAGCCAATGACAGATGGTTTTACTGACAAGGTAAAAACATCCAACATACTAAACAGGATTTTATTGTGAAAAGCGCTGATTTCACAGCTTCCTTTACATTTTAAATATAATAAACTGCAGATTTCTATCTTTTCTGACTTTCTGGTGCTGTTTCTGTTCTTTAGCTCATCCTTGTTGGTAAACAGGGGGTGGAAAAATAATAGAACCCCCTTCAGTTGTTTAGTTGTGTGTTTTTGTGCGTCAGGGGCTGAGTTCAACCTCTGCGGAGCCTCCAGTGGTGCATTCTGGGATCACATCTGGCAGCGCCGTGCTGATTGTGTCTCCTCCCAACATCAGCAGCACACTGACAGGTAACAGACACACAATCCTGAGCTGTGATGAGCAGACACGCAAAATGAACGCAAAGACACAAACATGAGCAGACAGACACGCAAAATTATCAAGAGACACAGAATTAGCACAGAGAAGCGCAAAATGACCACATACAGACACACAAGAACACAAAGAGATGTTTATAAGAGATGTAAATGACCACAACGAGGCTCTGTGAGACCACACAGACACAAGATAACCACAAAGAGACACAACATGACCATAATCAGATGCATAACGAACGCAAAGGCACACAAAGGACCAGAAAAACACACAAAATGACCACACAGGAATGCAAAAGTACCACAAGACACACAAGAACACAAAGAGATTGAAAATGACTAGAGAGGCACACAAAATGACCACAGAAACTCACAAAATTACTAGAAAAACACCAAAAATTACCATAAAGACAAACAAAATGACCACAGAAACTCACAAAATTACTAGAAAAACACCAAAAATTACCATAAAGACAAACAAAATGACCACAGAAACTCACAAAATTACTAGAAAAACACAAAAAAATGACCATAAAGACAAACAAAGTGACCATAGAAACTCACAAAATTACTAGAAAGTGACACAAAATCAACAGAAAAGCACAAAAAATTACCACAAAGACACATGAAATGATCTGAAAGACACAAAATGACCCCAAAGCACACAAAATGAGCAGAAAAATGCACAAAAAATTGACACAAAATGACTTGAAAGACACAAACTGAGCAGAAAGACACAAAGTTACCTGAAAGAAACACAAAATGACCACAAAGATACACACAAAATGAGCAGAAAAATGCACAAAATGACAAAAAATAGACACAAAATGACTAGAAAAACACACAAAATTACCACAAATCGACACAAAATGACCAGAAAAACACAAAAAGTGACCACAAAGACACACAAAATAAGCAGAAAAACACATAAAAAATTGATACAAAATGACCTGAAACACACAAAATTACCACAGACACATAAAATGAGCAGAAAGACACACAAAATGACAAAAATAGACACAAAATAACTAGAAAAACACACAAAATTACCACAAATAGACACAAAATTATCACAAAAACATACAAAGTGATCTGAAAGACACAAACTGACCAGAAACACACACAAAATGACAAAAAATAGACACAAAGTTACCTAAAAGAGACACAAAATGAGCAGAAAAACACACAAAACAAGCAGAAATATGCACAAAATGACAAAAAAAATTGACACAAAATGACCAGAAAAATGCACAAAATTACCACAAACACATAACATGAGCAGAAAGACACACAAAATGACAAAAATAGATCCAAATTGGCTAGAAAAACACACAAAATTACCACAAATAGACACAAAATTAGCACAAAGACACACAAAATGAGCAGAATAACATGCAAAATGACCACAGACATAAAATGAGCAGAAAAACACACAAAAAGACAAAAAATACACACAAAATGACTAGAAAAGCACACAAAATGACCAGAAAAACACAAAATTACAAGAGACAAAATGACAAAAAATAGACACAAAATGACCACAAAAACACACAAAATGACTAGAAAAATCACAAAAAAATGACCTGAAATACAGTCAAAATTACCACAAATACACAAACTGAGCAGAAAGATGCACAAAATGACAAAAAATAGACACAAAGAACATTAAAAACACACAAAATGACCACAGAGGCATAAAATGACCACAAAGCGAAACACTGAGATGAAACAGAACATTTCATGTTTTCTTGTGTATTTTTGGGTGTTTTTATTTTCTTTTGTGTTTTTGAATGTTTTCTTCATGAGTTTTGTGTTTTAATGTGCGTTTTCATGTGTTTTTATGTATTTTTGTGTTTTCTTGTGTTTTGATGTGAGTTTTTGAAGTGTTTTCATGTGTTATCTTGCATTTTCTTGTGTTTTGGGTTCGTCCAGCATTGCATATTGTGATTCATTGTCAGAAACTGAACGTTTCCTCTCGATTCCGTTCTCAGATCCCATCTTGGAGAACCAGGACGGATCCGACTGAGCTGGACTTTGATGTGTGAAGTTCTGGAGGAAGCTGCCTCATCCTGCTGTGAGTTACAGAACTTTTTAATGAACCCTGGATTAATGTGAACGTTGCTCCTCACGGCAGTGCCAAAGAGACTCTGAAGGTCCGAAGGCATTAAAGTTTGACCTGAAAAACTTTAGAAATGTGAGTTGAGACGTAACAGATCATGACTTTCTCCTGTGAAGCTACAATAATGTGGAATCCGACCGAACGTCCGTCTTTATTTAGACTCTGACGTATAATTATGTGAACGTAAAAAGACTTCAGATGGACTGATTCCTGCTGGTTACCATGGAAAAAATAAACTATTTTAACTAGGTTTGCTTGTATTTAAATGAGGGTTGTAGGGAAGTTTGTGTTTGCCGCTCAGAACTCGTGACGCACAATATTTAGTTCTCAAAGCTGCATTCTGATTTTATAAGAAAATAAATATTCCAACTTCATTCACTCATAGTATTATGATTCTTAATGCTCCATCGTGGATTTCATGTGTTTTTTCCAGTTTTAGACTTTAAAAATACGTCCTGCAACATAAACCAGAGGAACCACACACTTTAAAGTGAAAGCAATAAATAAATAATGAACATTTTTAACATTTTTACTACAAAACCTGCAATTTCTATAATAATCTGAACCCCAAAATCCACTAGATAGTTGGAAAAGTCCATTGATTTGAAAAAAAATTGCCAAAATTACACAATTTATCAGAAATAGAAACTCAAAGACACACAAAATGACTAGAAAGAGACAGAAACTGGTTGAAACTGGGGGTTTTTTGATCATTTTTAGTCAGGCTAACCAATTTTTTTGTCATTTTTGAATTTTTTTAAGAGATTTAGATGATTTTTGAGACATTTTGGACAAATTTTGACTAATTTTGGACACGTTTTTATCATTTTTTGGAATTTTCGAACAATTTCCAGTGTTGAGTCCAGGTTTTTTCCATTTTTGTTAAGTAAATAATCAAAGCAATGTAACTTTCGTCTTTTTCGTCATTTTTTTTTTTTTTTTTTTTTTTTTAAAAACATTAAAGTTGTGATGGGAGCAAAAAACGCCCAGAAACTGGTCGAATTATTATTTTTTTTTTTTTTACATTTTTTGTCATGTTAGATAATCTTTTAACCATTTTGAGTTTAAAGTCATTTTTAACATTTTTTTTGTGTAGATTTCAATGATTTTTGAGACATTTTGGACAAATTCTGACTAAGTTTGGACACATTTTTGTCATTTTGGGGAATTTCTAAATGAAATGACCTGTTTTACTATTGATTTTTCTATAAAATTGCAAATGGAAACCAACTAAAGTATTTATTCTGGATGAGATATGTAATATAATTAGCAAAATGTTGGTTTCAGGTGGATTATTTGCAATATTGTTAACACCTGTGGACACTTTGAAAATGTTGGACAAGTTGATTCCAGGTTTTTTTTCCATTATTGTAAAGTAAATAATCAAAAAAGTTAAACTCGTCTTTTTTTTAAAATGTTTTTTGGATTTTAAAGTTGTGACGGGAGCAAAAACTGGTTTAAACCGCTTTCCTTGGACATTTTTTGTCAGATAATCTTTTTGGTCATTTTGGACGAGTTTCAAGTCATTTTCGCCATTTTTTTTGTGTAAATTTATCTAATTTTTGAGACATTTTGGACTAGTCTTGTTGTGTTTGATCTAAAAAAAGACTGCAGAGTCTTTCAGGATACACAATTATTTATTCCATAAAATATTAAATACAAAAAAAAGAAACACATGGCTTTGACAATCTTGAAGTCGTGGTGAGGTCGGCTCTTCGTGTCACTTCCTGTGTCCGTCAGTTATTCGTTCGATCGGTTTGATGTTGAAGCTCAAAGCGTCTGTGAACAAAACTACAGCAGATTAAAGCTACAACTCACCAGACTGCTGTCAACAAACCACACAAAAACAACCATTCTGTCCTCTTAAACTTTTATAAGCTTGAAAAGTTTATTGTCTTGTTCCTTCGTTGATAAAAAACTCACTGGATGAATCCGCCGATGAAAATAGTCCCCTAGAAATCCACCTTTTACTGTTTTAGCTGTTAAAAACTACAACCAGCAGCTCTTTTAAAACCTTTTTGAAACATGTTGTTGCTTTTTGTGAGATTTGTTGACAGTAAAAAAAAAAACACAGAATAACCAGAATCTTGATTTAACCAAGTTTGTTTCTCTGTGATTCGGTCGCACAGCGTCTCCTTCAGATGTTGGATTTCTGCCTGAGACAACAAAAAACACCAACCTCTAATATTTGCTGCTGTTTTTGTTCTTCACTGGCTGTAGGTTAAATCCATTTTAAAAATCAGATTTTAGACTTTCCAGCTGCAAATACTGATTATTTTCACTGTTAATTTGGATTTGTTTATTTTTTGCATTCATTAATTGGTTCTTTGGTCAATAAAATGTCAGAAAATTGTGAAAAGTGATATATTCAGTTTACGCTCATTGAGGATGGAAATAAACCAAAAAATATTCACATTTATCAAGCAACAAATAAAGAATTTAGTCTTTTATTTCTGACAGAAATTACTTGAATTATCAAATTAGTTTCACTTAAAAACGACGACTGTGTTGAGAATTTAGATAATTTCATGGAAAATGAATCCCCAGAGAGAAAGTTAGAAGCTAGTTTCAACTGTTTTGATTGCACAGTCGATCATAAACTCAGAGAGAGTTTCCTTCCTGAAGGGGGCGGGGCCAGCAGCAACTCCACACTAAAACATCCATTTTAGAACAAAACTAAAACCAGGAGTTATACCTTCACAGTATTAGGCTGTTAGTTTTAATGTTGTTGTACGCTGGAGATTATTTTAATGTAACTGGAAGACATGTTTGTAGTTATTTTCATCAAGTTTTTACCAATTAGTCATTTGTAAAAATGCAAATTCAGCTTCACAGAGCAGCTGGCTTGCCTGCCATTGCTTATTACATTTCTGTGATTTAGTATTATCCTTGCTTTCAGTCCTATAAAGCAACTGCTGCATGTTTCTGATGCAGTAAATATTGATTAAAGGGCATTAAAGTGACATTACAGTGGAAAATAACTTCATTTTTAGAGGACTTCTAGAGCTTGTCTGCCTGGAAACACAGATTCTTCAATTTCACAGTCAATAAAAACGTCCTTTAGAGTCGCTATTCGCTGTGTGACCAAAACACGGAGAAACAAACCAACCTTCATTTTCTTTTGCTAAAAAGCAGCTACATAGATGTTTTTCTGAGCTGCTGCATCCTGATAAAACCTTCTTGCTGCAGCTGAAACAGAGCTAGAAGTACATTAACAACATGAAAAACATGAACCTTAAAGCTCCTGGCGCAGCTGGGATTCATAAAATAGCAGGATTAATAGTGCAAAATGTAGAATTCTGTGTAAAGCCACCAGGAAGTTTGTGTTTATTGGCGCTACAGTTGGCCTGAGTGTATAAATGTGTGTTTGTGGCTTCAGACAGAAGTGAAATTTGCTTAGTGCAAGAGTTGGTGTGATTCAGTGCTTAAATCTAATTTGACAAAGAAAATCCTTTTCGCGAGATGCTGATTTGGGAATGAATTAAATGAGATGAGATAAAATATGAAGAAGCAGAGAAAGAGAATATACATTTATCTAGTTTGAGCTACAGGTTGCTGTGTTTACAAGCTCGGCTTAAAGGAAAAATCTGCCCAGTTAAACCTGAAAAGCAGCAGATTAATACGACATGAAATTATTTTCCTGAGTCCACCTGGATGCA
The DNA here is from genome assembly GCF_022539595.1 of Amphiprion ocellaris. Lineage (NCBI taxonomy): Eukaryota > Metazoa > Chordata > Actinopteri > Pomacentridae > Amphiprion > Amphiprion ocellaris. The sequence goes on along the minus strand of NC_072786.1, from coordinate 25,867,800 downwards.
GCAGATTGGAGCAGAAATTTGGGCCCATTCAGACTTTATTTACATCTAATGTGGAGGTGATTTTACCCGATCTAGAGCACAAAACCCATAATAGTAAACCCATGCGTTTCAATAGGGTCTTTGCACCATTCTGGGCCCCAATGGTGCGAAGACCCTATTGGGCTTTCTATTCCAATAGTCCAATAGGCCTTCTATTCCAATAGGGTCTTCCGAGCCCCCTATTCACAGCATTGGGAGCTCAGACCTTAAGTAATTAGGGTCCAAGCCCAGAATGGTGCAGAGACTCTATTGAAACACATGGGCTTATTATTTTTCATTCTTCATCTATCTTTTGAATCGCAGTTTTGAAGGCCTAAAAATACTGGAAAACGCGTGAAACTTTACAAGGAAATTTGTTATTTTAGTGGAACTGCATAGATGTGAGCCAAAATGGCTTCATTGTGCCACCTGGAAAAATTTCAAACAAGAACTATGCCCAGTGCGTGTCACCTACAGCTATGAAATTTAGTTGGCCAATGTAACTCCTCAAGAGACACAAAAATGTATTTGACACCCATGGCCACAACCCAACAGGAAGTCGGCCATTTTGAGTTATGTGTCATATTTTGGACCAATTTTTGCACATTTTCAAAAGCTATAAACTCAAACAAGATTACTCTGACAGAGCTTGGACCTATACACCAGGCACAGGTGATCAAAAGTTTTAAAAATGCTCCGCAAAAGTCTGAAGGCGTGGAAATGGCGGCCCTTGAATTTAGACATTTCGCCATGAAACAGGAAGTGCTGTCTAACTGGTCTGTACATTCTTCAATCTACCTGAAACTTTACATGTGTGATCAGAGTCCGGCCGTGATAACACACTTAGGCCAATATACATTCATGGTGATAGCGCCACCTGGTGGACAGTTTTAATAATTCGCCATCAACAAGGCCATAGGTCGAAATACACTCTCTCTTGCAGCGCCACCTGGTGGACATGCTTGGATTCACTGACCAACAAGGATGCGAGAACCTGACCAATGCTGCTTGCAGCTTTAGTTGTTGTTTTCTGTGAATTTGCAGCTAATCTTCTCAGTTTTTCTGTTTTTCCCAATCTGTTGCTCGTCATCTAAGTGTGAAATCAGACTTTTTTTTTTTTAGTAAACGTCAGCTACATTTAGTTTCAACCCTCTGAACCCTAAAACTTTTTGAAATTCAGTGTATTTATAAAAAAATGACCAAATGACACCATTTAGCAGAGCCAGAAACCATAAAAACAGAAAGAATCATCAGATTTTTCACTGTCCAAGAGTACTTCAACCAATCATTTGTTGGGAAAATGAACCAAATCGAGGCTAAAAATAGTTATATTTGATCAAAATCACTTTATTCTACGTGTGTTGTTAAAAAAAATTGGCCAAATTTGCACCAGATATAGCAAAAAACTAAAATTTTCACTCCTCGATGCAGCCGAGTAGTCAAAAATCGTGACAGAAGTTCAGAAACCTTTTGGTTGAACTGCAGGCACTTAAATATTTATAGTATGTACAGCCATCGTTTAACACCTGTGGCCACTTGGAAGAATGTTTGATTACAGATTTTTCAATTTTTCTAAACTAAACAATCAGATTCAACCTTAGCTTTCTCTTTTATGATTTATGGCATTCTAATTAGCATATATTGCTTTTCTGAGTTTATCTTCATGGTCATTGTTTCCATAGAGGTGCAGGACCTTAGATTGCAGTAAAAATGTACCTACAATGAGTTCAGTTGCTTTTTTCAAGACTGAATTTGTTTATGATTTGCATTAAAAGTAGCCAAATTAGCAGAAGTAGCTTCTATTTGCAGTCTGTCACTGGATGAGTTTAATAGTGAAAAAATTTTAACAATGAGACGTCTCACAAACTATTTCTTGAGCAAATAAATGGATGAAATCTATATATTTTTAACGTCCGTGTGTTCAGATACGACCCTGAAAAGATGGATGATTTTTTACTTTATCCTCGATTTCTTTGCCTCCGCTTCAGCTCTCCTTGTGGAGGTTCGACTTTTTTTTTTGTTCGCATCTGATTGGGTCAAAAACTTGGACTGGGAAAAACAAACTTTAAATCCGGTCGAGCCTGAACTGGGACACAACCGTTAATTCTGCTGTTTAAGCCTGTTTGTTTAGCCTAAATGTGTTTACATTCTGCAAACTGTCCATGTTAGCAATTAGCCGTTAGCAGTAAACTCATTGGACCTCCACTGGATTACTGGGATATTAAAGCAACCCTAAAAATGACCATTCCCAGGCAACTTTTTCTCTGATTTCTAGGCAGAATTATGGATTAAATCTATATATGTTGAGAAAATACCGGTAATTTCCTTTATCACTGTGGATATTTGATTTCCACCTCGAGGTAAATCCAGTCTGAATGGGGCTTTAGAAGACAATTTGTTGGATGAACCAAACCAGCCATGTTTCCATAAAAACTGTCATTAAATTTGAGGCAAACTTTTGAAAAATTGCTTTAGTGTGTATAAACTGCTGCATAGTTTCCTCAGCAGGTGGCGCCATAGGACATGTTACTGTAATAAACAGATTAGAAGAAGACAGAAACAAAACCAGCTGCTAAAAACCATAAAGAAACTTAAATTTTGTTCGAATTATTCATTAATGTCAGCTTGCGTTGTCCGTGTTTGATGCCTGGAAACGCTCAGAAAACGTGTTTCAGTCTCTGATAAAGCGCATTAACATTGCAAAAATGAAGTTTTTTTTGCAAAATTGGGGAAATTTTCTTCAAATTTTGCTGTTTCTGTGAAGTTTTCAAAAGCAATATTTCAAGAATGTGTTATGGAAACACGACTAATCAAAAACACAGTCTTAAGAAACAAACTTTAAAGGAGGTAGAGCTTGAACTGGGACGCTCCCTTTCGTCTGTCAGTCATTTAAAGATATAAATATAGTAAATCATGAAGAAAATCATGAGTATATAAGATTACACACAGATGGGACTCTTAGTTTTGGGCAGATTTTTCCTTTAACTGTTCAATCATTTCATCTCAGTCACATCCAAAGTGTTTTATAAGTGCTTTAAAATCAGGCTGCAACTGATTTAAATGTCAGGAAATGGCAACAAACTGTCCACAACCCCAAAGATATTCAGTTTACTGTCACAGAGGAGGAAAAAAAAACAGAAAATAGTCACATTTTAGATGATGAAATGAGTAAATTTACGTTGTTTTCTTTAAAAAAAAAATCTGCAAACTGGAGCGTAATTGAACAGTTTAATCCTGGTTTGCAGCTGTTTTCAGGATGTGACTGCAGATCTGATCTTTTATGAGCCTGTAAACACACCTGTCCGTCCTCCAGCAGGTCGTCCTCAGCCTCATACAGTACGTCATGTTTGCATAATTCAGCACCAACAAAAGTCTGGCAGGTTTTCGTCCCACTGGAACCATTTTACAGGTTTTTTTTTTTTTTTGGTCCCACAATCCTCTGCAGCTTCAAGTTAGTGTGATAAAATAGTTCTACTATTTTGGTCACGTGATTGGTCCGTCTGACTCTCAGTCCTTCCCGTGTTTCCGTCCATCAAGGCCATGTCTTCCCTTCTTCCTCCTCGTCTTCACCTGACGTCGTGGAAGTAGAGGTTGGCACATAGACACAGCAGCACGATGGACGCCAGCATGTAGTAGATCAGATTCCTGAATTTGGGCTCCAGGTCGCCCTGCCGGTACCAGAATATCTGAGGAGACGCAGGGAATCGATTAATTAAAGTTATTTAAGCCCTAAAAATCAAGTCAAGTCGAACTCTAAATCTACATAAAACTTCATTTAGAAGCTGGAGAACAGTTCTAACTTGGTACGTCCTGATCCAGATCTCAAAAATGGGGTTTGGGGCCATTTGAAACTATTTTTAACTGGTTGGTATTTGGAGCCAGATCATTTGTTTATATCCACTGTAACGTTGGTGTCGGAAATCTTAAGAATTTGCCTAGTAAATACAAATAACTTATCAATACACTGGAAAAAAAAATGCTCCTCTCAAAACAAGAAAAAAATACTTACCGAAATTTTACCTTGAAATAAGTGAAAAAATCCGCCAATAGAACAAGTGAAAAATGTCTTGGTAAGAGTTCTTGAAATAAGATGTGATATTTAGAATATTGAGATCTTAAAATTAGCTGGGAAAACTTATTTTAAGCTCTATTTTACCAGGATTGTCAAGCTTAGGTGTCTTAAAATAAGCCAGATATGCTAAGAAAAATAACAAAAAAGCAGTTTTTCACTCAAAAATATATTTTCACTTTCATGTAACCTCCTAATTTGAGACATATTAACCCTCCTGTTGTCCTCATTTACGGCACCAAAAAAATATTGTTTCCTTGTCTGAAAAAAATCCAAAAATCTGCAAAAAAATCCCCAAATTTCTGAAAATTTGCAAAACTTTCAGGAAGAAAATTCCAATTCCTTAAAAGTTTTATTTAAAAAAATTTCCCCAAATTTGGCAAGAAAATTTTATGTTATATTCTGTATTTACAAAAAATGAGTAAAAATCTTCCCAAAAAATCCTAAAAATATCTAAAGTGATTCCATATATATCAGTAAAACTTCTAATATTTTCTTAAGAACATTCACATAAAAATCAACCAAAATCCAGCGAAATTCACTGGATTTTGGTTAATTTTTATGTGAATGTTCTTAAGAAACATTTTTAACATTTCTTTTTTTCCTACCAAAAAATGTTCAAAGATTTCCCAAAAATATTGAAAATGTGGACATCAGAAGTTTCACTGTGAAAATATATTTTTTCCCACATTTTCAAACTTTAAAACGGGTCAATTTGACCTGCAGAACGACACGAGGGTTAAACTTATTTTGAGGTTTCTTGTAAAATTCAACTCAAAACAAGATAATTTCAAGATTGTTTGACTTAACAAGATATTTAAGATGCAGTCTTAAAACAAGTCCCTCCATCTGCTGAAATGTTTCTTGTTAAGAGATTTTATCTTAAATCAAGTAGGATGAGACATTTGGACTAAAAATAAGACAAACAGACTTGGTAAGATTTAGAGTTTTTGCAATGTAACAGATCAATTTATAATATAAATTAAGCACACTGGCCCTTTTGTCTTTGCTGATATTAGTGTTTTAAGCCACGGACACGTAGAAATGTTGTTCTAATTGATATAAGCTTGCACTGTTTCTGAGCCATGCTGCATTTCTTTTATTGATCCACAACATTTTATTTTCCTCTCAGTCTAAAATTGTCCAAAACAACTTGAAACTAACTCAAAATTTGAGCACAGTGACCATTTTTGCATAATTCTGGACAGTTTTTTTGATATTTTGAACAATTTTAGTGCCTGTTTAAGCCTATGTTCATCATCAGTAGAAAGATGTTTCACCATGCTGAATGTATCTCCAACTACTTGCTCCTCTGTTCACCGTTTCTGGGCCATGCTGCATTTATTTTTATTCATCCAGTAGGTTTTATCTTCTTCTCAGTCTAGAATTGTTCAAAATTCTTTGAAACTTGTGAAGAACAATTCAGAACTTGTCTAAAATAATTTAAAACTTGTCCAAAGTCGTATAAAATTGTCCAAATTGACTAAGAATCTGTCTGAAATACCCCAAAAAAATGTCCAAAATGATTTCAAACTAACTAAAAATGACTCAAAATTAGTTCAACATGAGAGTTTTTTTGAGACTCTACAAACAATTTGAGTCATTTTGGACAATTTTTGGTCCAGTTTTGAGTCTCATCATCTGTAGAAAGATGTTTCACCATGCTGTATGTATCTCCAACAACTTGCTGCTCTGGTCACTGTTTCTGAGCCATGCTGCATTTATTTTATAACAGTTCTGGTGTAAACAGTTTAATTTGGGCAAATATTTATATAAGACATGTAGACTAAAGTGTTTTTGATAAAATACCACAACTTTAAGCTTAGATTTTGCTGTTTATTCTAACAGAATCATGCATCACGTAAGAGTAGATGCCACCTGGAAGCTGACAATCCATCAGTTCTCTCTGATTTTATAGTTTCTGGCTGATAAATGGTATAATTTTGATGATTTTTTTAAAAAAGAAGATAACGTGTCTTGGCAGGTTTGGGGGTTTAGAGGGTTAAAACAATGAATTCATGAACACAACTCAGAGTTACCAGCACTATGGTGGATCCACAGGCCAACAGGATGCACACGGCGAAGAAGATGTTTAGCGGCCGAGGAGGCAACGAGGGGAACACGAAGGAACCAATTACAGTCACCTGGAAGGCAAACAGAGACAAAAATTAATCGTTAAATGTGTTATAAATCTTAGTTCAGAATCTAGAGAACAGTTCTGACTCGGAACGTCCTGATCCGGATCTCAAAGATGGGGTTGGGACCATTCAAAACCATTTTGAAGTGGTTGGTATTTGAGCCAGATCATTCGTCTACTGTCACACGGGTGTCGTAAATTTTAAGATTTTTGTTTATAAACACAGCTAATCAATTAATATTTAATAAATTTATGATATAAATTAAGCACACTGGCTCTCTTTTCCATGCTGATGATAGTGTTTTAAGGCATGGACACGTAGAAACACCAGTCTAATTGATATCAGCATGATTTAATAATAAGCACTGGTTGGAGGTCATTAACCATCACAAAAGTCTTTGTCATGGTGCCCTTTTATGAGCTAAACCCCCATAATGATCTCTGCTTGTCAACATGGACCATCAGGCTCCTCTAGTTGTGACAGAATAGGCGCTTTTCCACTAGCACCTACTTGGGCCGACTCGGTTTAGGTCGTTTTCCATTACAATTGTGTACTACCTCATCGTGGGTGGAGTCGTCATAGCACGGCGGCCCAACCAACGAGGTGATGGTACACCTGCTGCTCAGTCTGTGGCTTTTTGTCAGATTCAAAGTAAAAGAAGAGAGCCGGAGAAAGCTGAGGGCGGCGAGTCGAAACACTCAGGAGAACAGGAGAGTTTGGGAGGCGATGCAGCAGCATCAAGCCGAAGACAAGAGGATACGAACTACACGACTATACCTATGAAGGTAAGCTAATGCTAGCTCGCTACAGTTATTGTATATCAGTCCCGTGTACAACCCTGTAATGGCTGTAATTTATCGCTATTAGGTAATAAAATATGTATGCAGTGTAGTGCTGTCACCCCCTGTCCAATCAGTGGCCTGCACTCTGTAGACGTCACATTATCGGCTCGACTCAGCTCGCTTGCAACCCCGGCCCAGTAGGAACTAAAATAGTACCTGGTACCAGGTTCTACGTCCTAATGGAAAACCTCACAAACCAAGTAGTCAAGCCGAGTTGGGCTGAGTAGGTGCTAGTGGAAAAGCGCCATAAGAAAGAGTTAGAGGCTCTACCCGGTGGCCTAACCAGGAACCACAGCTGATCTACAACACCTAAAGTGTGCATCATCTCAGAAAATAATCTAAATGTGAAATGACTCAGATCAGATCAGGGTCAAAAAACACCCTTGACTGATGCATCGCTAGTTCTACCATCATAAGAAACTTAATGTGTTGCATAAAAGTGTCAGGAAGCTTTGAGACCAGCAGGATTTTCTCTTCAGAGTTACAAACCACAGTGCAAGAGAGGAAACGGAGAGTTGATTTTCTACAGACAGCGTCAGGAAATGGAAAAACATTGACTTTGGAGAAGTAAAAACAGTCGAGTCATTGTTTTAGCTGCAGACAGCCTTTTCCTTTCAGGTTAGTCTGCAAAGTTGGTAGATAATCAGATTGTTTATGGACTGAAAAGGGGGATTTTTAACATGAAAAATGTTCCTGCAGCTTTAAGTGAAGCTCTGAAACTGTAAATTAATTATGTAAGGGGTTCAGTAAAGCACATATGGTCCACAGCATGATGCTAACGCTAACAGAGCATCACAGTGCTAAAATCAGCTGCATATTATCTTGATTCAAGACTTGGAATCGCTCCAAAGCCGGAACATCTGATCATTTCTGAACACTGGAGATTTAAAGGACTTAAAAGGAGCCTTATGTTGCCTGTCCAAGTCATTAAAAGTAGAGACACGTACATACATTAAGTACATTTTCCATAAAGTTCAGAACTTCTTGTTCTATAGATTAATGGACTGTGATTGGATAACAAGTCAACTAAATGTCAGGGCCAAATTCTTACATAGTAACTCTTGTTCATTACTGCTTTTGACCACTTTAGTGGTTTTATCAGCAGTAATGGATGCACATGTGTTCCCGTTCTACAAAATATCAGGATTTGTTCAGCTTGATTCCTTGTGGAACATCATATCCTGTCTTTATGTTCCTATCAGCAGCAACTGATGTAGGAAACATGAAGCAGCAGGGAGTCGATACCATCAGCTGTAGCGATCAGCATTAACTAGTGAAACGTCAATATGTCGATTAATAGACATAATCCATGAAAATTCTACTTTTTTATATTATTAATATCATCCATACTGAGGTTTTTATATGCTGGAAGACTTATAATGGCCAAAGTAAGCAGTAAATGCCACCGATGACAGCCTCAAAAACATTGATTCAGACTTCCTAGTACTATTGATACCCCATTAGTCCCAATCCGATGCCACTTTCCAAGGCAATAAAAACTTTGAGTACATTAAAGCTACTAAAATCCATCCAGTGTTAACATATGCTTGGCTTAATGTTCTGTAGGTGGTCAGGAACCTTGTTGTAAAACTCTAGTAGGACACTGTGTAAATGTAGTGTTAGAGGGTAAATGTAGTGTTAAATAGGTAAATGTAGTGTTAGAGGGTAAATGTAGTGTTAGATGGTAAATGTAGTATTAGATAGTAGGATGAACTGAGGCTCCAACAGACATAGAAAACTTGTTTTCTCTACATGATGTCAGTAAATGTATCGTAGATCAGCTGTAGTACCTCTTACTGTTCAATACTGTAGAGACCAGAGGATGCGTCACTCAGACTACAGTTTATGTTGACAAACAGACGACACTGAGAGGGTTTAGCTGCTAAAGGGACACCATGACAAAGACTTCTGTGGTGGTTAATGACCTCCAACCAGAGTTAATTTGTTAAACACGAACTAGTATCAACTAGAAGAGTGTTTCTGTATTTTGCAAAATTTTTGTAATATTTGTAAGCAGATTTCTGAATTAATTGCAAAGTTGGCATCATAAATAATGACATCTTCTGTAAATGTAATTCATGTTAAATTCTGAATTATTAGCATCGTCTCTGTGTCAGGTAATTTTAAAGCGAACAATTCATTAAAGATGAAGCAGAAGGCTGATGAAACAAACATTTTGTGACATTTTAAAACTGTTAATCTGCTGCCACGTTTCTGAAACTGTCAACTGTCGCGCCCACAGGAGGGACGTTTTACATCTTCTTAGGTTTTTCCTGCCAACAGAAGCTAATTAGGTCAACACTGCGATGACAGAAACCTCTTTGTTTACTTACTAGAACAACCACTGATGTGAATCCTCCCACGGCGATGTTGATGATCCGGTCCTGGGAGGAAAACACGACTTTAGTACAACAGTTTGTACGAATCAAGACAACTTTAGCAGACAATTCTTAACATTAACAGGCTTTCTGCAGATATCAGCCAGTCAAATTTAATGCTTTTTAATGCCATTTTAATGCTATATTGTAAAAATTTTAATGCCACGACCGTGAACTCAACAAATTACATGGGTGTATTTTTTTTTTTGTAAATGATGATTTTTATATGAAAACTGTCCCTATATTTCACTATTTCTGAATCCAGAAACCACCCCAGACCTCCTACAGGCTGCAGTCATTCTCTGAATTCCACGTTTTTTGGCCATTTTTGGGGGAATTTGCGTTTCCCTATTTCCCAACTCTCCTCCTAGTCCAGCCTGCCAGCCACTTTAACCCTCCTGTTGTCTTCATTTACAGGCACCAAAAAATATTGTTTCCTTGTCTGAAAAAAAAAACAAAAATTCAGCAAAAAATTCCCCAAATTTCTGAAAATTTGCAAAACCTTTAGGAAGAAAATTTGGCAAGAAAATTCTTGTAAATGTTTTCAAAAAATGAGTAAAAAAAATCCTAAAAATATCTAAAGTGATTACATATATATCGGTAAAACTTCTAATATTTTGCTGGATTTTGGATGATTTTTATGTAAATGTTCTTAAGAAACCTTTTTTTTTTAGCATTTCTTTTTTTCCACCAAAAAATGTTCAAAGATTTCCCAAAAATGTTGAAAATGTGGACATCAGAAGTTTCACTGTGAAAAAACATTTTTTTTCCACATTTTCAAACTTTAAAACGGGTCAATTTGACCTGCAGGATGACATGAGGGTTAAAAACATGCAGTTTTTGTACCAAACCAGCTGGAGCAATAATCACAATGCTTCGGCATGTTTATGCAGATGCACATATCTGACGAATCGCAGTCTGTAATTATATATTATTATTGTCAAATATTTTCTTGAAAACTGCAGAAAGAATTTTTAATGCCACTGAAAATCAAATTTAATGATTTTTAATACCATTTAAGGCCTTAATTTTCGCAAAATCAATTTAATGACTATTAATGCTTTTTAATGCCCTGCAGAAATCCTGATTAAACTCAACTTTGTAACAATCAATTGATTCTATGAAAATTACTATTATTCGACATCTCTGAGGAAGTTTAGGGATGCAAAACCTAATTCCAGACACTCAAGGAGAAAATATTTGCATAAAATTTACAATTTTTTTATATATCTTATCGTGAACAAGTCCAAAATACCCAAACCAACCGTGGATCTTCTTACTACAAGCAGCTCAATCACAATCTGTTATTGTATTGATCTTACATCAGTTCTTTTGCTTATTTTTTTTTTCAGAAAACATTTAAAGAAGTTAATAGCAGCAGTAACATTTCTTTCATTGAATTTCTCAACTTTACTTTTAAATTCAAGATGGAGGATTTTCTCTTTAGAAGTACTTTTACTACGAGGTAATAATAGTCAGAATTAACAGTTTTCTGGATCTCTTCTGGATTAGCAAAAGTTCATCATGGGTGAATTACAACACTTATGTAGCAGCATTAGATTAAAAAATAGAACAATCTAATTTATCCGGTGTTGAATGTAGAACCGATAACTGTCAGAACTTGTTGATTATTCAATCTTTAATAATTCAGCCGTAATATCTGGTTTCAGTAGCAGTTCCTAGATTTAGTGCAGGTCACATTTACTGAATATGTCTGCTTTTTTTTGGTGCTTTTTTCCTTTGATAATGAAAATATTTGTGCAAAAACATACATTTTTATACAAATTCACAAAAATTCTTGATCGCTGATTGAAGCTTCATCAGTTTTTAAATCCGTCTTCTTCCATAAAATAGTAAAAATATAAATTTTCAACTCTAATTCAACTGAAAAACCAAGCATTCAAAGTAAGAACTGAACAACAGCAGTATTTCCACTTTTCCACTGACTTTACATTTAAAACCTACAGATTTTATATTTTTACTGATATTTTTGACAGTTTCTCTACTTTTTTCCACATATAAACATTTTCTACACTTTCCTCTCTTTATGTTTCCACTTGTTTTGTCTTCTAGTGATTTAAAATGTTTAACTAGTTGTAAATTACAGTTTCTGTTTGATTGACTTATGAGTTTTGGCAACTTCTTGCTGTTTGATTAGCATTTTTTTCTGTTTTACACATTAAACATTCAACATCTTTAGTTTTTGGACAAAACAAGACGTTATTTTGGATTCTGGGGAAACAAAATGTGTTTTCTTTTACTATTTTATGGCATTTTACAGACTCCAATCTGTGTGTGAATAGGTGCTAATAGATTGTTTTTAAAGCCATATTGTTTTTTTTCAGAGCAGCAGTGGCTGTGCGCTATAGTTGGTCTAAACAGAATTTTCTCCGTATTTTTGTGGCTAAACGGTGACATAAACAATAAATAAACCCAGATCAGAGTCCCACCCGGGCCGACGTCTCCCCAAACAGAGGCCTGTTGTCCAGGCCGCTGGTTCCGTACGTCCTGGTGGTGAAGTCGTCCATCGCCGCCTCGTCTCAGCACCGACCCGATCGGCTCTCAGCGGCGCCGCCTCCTGGACGCTCCGGGTCGCTGCTGCATGCTGAATCCAGCCGCCTCAAACCGTCAGCGAGGACGGACCGGAGGCAGCATGACGGACGACGACCAGGTAGGCTGATCAACGCACCTGGAAAAAACACAACAGTTTAATTTCCAATGCAACAAAACTCAAAGAAATCCTGGAAATCTGAAGTAAAAAGGTTAAAAGATGCAGCCATTTATATATATATATATATTAATAGTTTATCTGACATTAATCTGAAGAGTTAGATGATTGGAAGTATAGAACAGTACCGAGAATGTACCGATAAAAATGAGGAAAACGGTCAATAAAGTGTTCACTAAACAACCAATCATATCCCTCGATAAAAGACTGCGCTACAGACAGCCAATCATTTAACAGCTTGTTGTTTGGCTGCACTATAAACAACAGAAGCTAGAAAATGAGCCCAAACAGAGACAAAAGTCAAGATAAAAAAGCAAAACTTTGTTTGTTAATTTGGCAGGTTTTTTTTTTTTTTTTTTTTTTTAAGTTCGACAACAACAAACTTATTTCAGCGAGAAAAAACAGTTTAAATGTAAATATTCAGACACCTGAAGAGCGTTTTAACACGAATATAAAACAAAAAAATACACGTCTTGTTGTGGTAAATTAAGATTTCTGTCCTTCATGGATGAATAAATAAATAAACATCCAGCCAACATTCAGTTTTGTTGACTGAGGAATAATTTTAGCCATTTTTCATGCAAAAATCTCTTTTATACAGCACATTTAAAACAACACACAGACATAAAGTGGTTTCCAATGAAGAAAAAACTGACATATTTAAATACTAAGGTTAATATTACAGATTATAACACATTTATCTGACAAA